>NW_027142495.1:0-98201 GCF_026170545.1 Melanerpes formicivorus | reverse complement strand
AATATTTATAAAAAGCTCTGACTCAAAGTAACCAGGGCACTTTAACCAGGGTACTTTACACTCTGAAGAAATAAATTATGAAAAACTCCCAAGGAGCCAGGCAAGAGGAGAAGTAAATCCTCTTGGTTCTACTGAATCAATGGAAGCTTTGCTAAAGAGGTGCACATTTCACCTTCAGGCTTTACAAACCAACCTGTATTAGAATGGGGTTTTGATCTACATATTTGAGGGTAACAATGAGCCACTCATTTCTTGCTAATTCACTCCTATTATTTTTGGTCAAAAAAAGACCAAAAAAAGGTGGTCTACTGGGTTATTTTAAATAGCTGCATATTGTGGTGACCTCTCCTATTCAGGACATCAATAAGATGAAATTAACACAAAACTGAATTTAAAGCACAAGCTAGTAGAAGGTTCCTACTGAAGATTGAACTAGAACATTTTCAAAAACACATTGGCAAGAACTTCTTGAGTTGCCAGATGACTCTAGAAGCATTGCTGGCACTGTGAGAGGTCATGAGGAGATCACAGAATCACAGAATATTAGGGGCTGAGAGTGACCTCAAAAGATCATCCAGTCCAATGCCCCAGCCAGAGCAGGATTAGCTAGAGCAGGTCACACAGGAACACATCCAGGACGGTTTTGAATATCTCCAGAGAAGGAGACTCCACACCCGCCCTGGGCAGCCTGTTCCAGTGCTCTGTCACCCTCACAGTGAAAAACTTTTTCCTCATGTTTCCATGAAACTTCCTATGCCTCAGCTTCCACCCATTGCCCCTTGTTCTGTCATTAGGCATCACTGAGAAGAGCCTGGCTCCATCCTCTTGGCACTCACCCTTCACATATTTATAAACATGAATGAGGTCACCCCCTTAGTCTCTTCTCCAAATGATGGGAAATGTAACCAGAAGAAAGGACAGAGCAGAGCTGGAGACAAAGAGTAGAAGCTAAAATTCTGCCAACATTTTCTCCCTCATAACAAGAGACAGGACGAGATCAAATGGTCTTCCAGTTGCACCAGGAGAGGTTTAGGTTGGACATGAGAAGAAACATCCTTGAAAGGGTTCTCAAACACTGGAACCAGCTCCCCTGAGAAGTGATTGAATCCCCATCCCTGGAGGTGTTTAAAAGACACAGAGATCTGGTGCTGAGGGACATTGTTTAGCACCAGACTTGGCAGAGTTAGATAGTGGTTGGACTAGATCTTAAAGATCTTTTCCAACCCAAACATTTCTATGATTCTATTTAACAGAGGAAAACATAACAGACAGTGAACACCAACCAGAAAATCACTGCTCTCCAAAGATCAGATATCCCAATTCTCAGAGGAAACAATGGACCACAGCATCAGATTTACTTTGTTATATTTTCAGGTCTTCATCAGAGGAACAAAGAGGGAAAGGAAAACCAAACCAAACCAAAACCCAAACAACCCAAACAAACCACCAAAAAAACCCAACAAACACAATGTACATTTTCTTTTACTTTGGTATTCAATTCCAATCAGTGGTGTAGAAAAGAAAGTGATTTCTAGGCTTCTGATAAAGAGATAGAGAGATAATATCTTCATGGGAATTCTCAAGTCAACAGCCTAAATTTCAAGTGGTATTTTTCTACTTTGTCTTCAAATGTTAGTGTGATGTGCTTGTGAAAAACACGACCTTCCTAGGCAAGGAGCCAAATGAATCAATAATGCTTCCAAAACACTCTCACTCTCCAGTGAGAGCTGGACATGTTTGACTAAGTTACACTTTTCCTTTGGCAAGGACCATTAAAAAAAGTAAATAACAGCATAAGAAAAATCACTTCTTAAATGGGACTCATATGGATGGATGCACAGCAGCTTCCCAGTTCCCTTCAACTACCCTTTTCCTTTTGCTTATTTTTGAGGTTTATCTCAGATATTTCATCCATGAGCACTCTGAGGGAGGCTGCAGACTGCCAGATATTTCCAAGCTAGCTTTTCAAACATACTGCAGCTCCTGAAGCTTTGAGAGCTACAGAGATCACTAATATTTACAAGACACAATGCTTTTGTCTGTAGTTCCTCAGGGATGGGAGTAGTTCTGAATCCAAACAGCCCTGCTGAAGCCAGCCAAATTACTCTTTGGAAATTTAAATGTCTTAATGGTGATGCTGGGAGAGTAAGATGTAGCTCTTTGAAATCTCTGAGGAAGTCTACCTTGTTGGAAAGAAGGTTTCAAGACTCACAAGACAGAGAGGGACAATATTATCTCAGGCATCTGAATATAGGTACCAAATGCCCATTCATATTCTCCTGGGAAGCAGAAACTTTGGATGGTCCTGAGCCATGCTAGGAAGTTCTACAGCACATTTTGTCAATAATGTGTACAGAACAGAACCATAGAATCATAGAACTATCAAGGTTAGAAGAGACCTTTGAGACCATTAAGTCCAGACACTTGCCTGGAGCTCACAATTCCACCACTGTCACTAAACCATGTCCCTCAGCATCACATTCACATGTCTTTGAAATACCTCCAGGGATGGTGACTCCACCAACACTCAGAGCAGTCTGTTCCAATGCCTGATAACCCTTTCTGTGAAGAATTTGTTACTAATATACAACTTGATCCTTCCCTGGTACAACTTGAGGCTGTTTCCTCTTGTCCTGTCATTTGTTACTTGTGAGAAGAGACCAAACCCTACCTCAGTCCCGGCTCCTATGAGTTAGTTGTAGATGGTGATGTATTAGAGGAAGTGATTATCCTTAGCTATTTTGATATTTACTGGTTTGTTCTGGCTTTTTCTAAGCTCTTTTGAGCTTGCACCAGGTTGTATTGGGAGAATGGA
Source organism: Melanerpes formicivorus (assembly GCF_026170545.1). NCBI lineage: Eukaryota > Metazoa > Chordata > Aves > Piciformes > Picidae > Melanerpes > Melanerpes formicivorus. Next base: position 95,386 of record NW_027142495.1, on the reverse strand, counting down.
AAGAGGACTTTGGAGAACTGCCTCTTTAATCTCTGTTGAGTTCTTCTCAGTCACATCTGGGAGTCTGAACCCAGATATCAAATCACCACGAGGTGGATAGTTAGCAGCAGAACCGAGAATCTGGTAACCACTAAACCACACCCCCTGTAGCATTTAATTAACTCTGTGGGCAAGAGATTCATCACAACAGGACCACAGAGACATCAAATAAGAATTAGGAGGGAAGTGAAGTGTCATCTCTCAACTCAGGCTGATGTTTTGCCACAGAAAAGGGTTAAAAATGCAAGAGCTAGTTTGTGACTTAAAGCTACAATATACCATGACTAACAGAGCTGCTAATCTTGTGCAAGTCCTACAGAGGTTGGCTGAAGTTTCTGAGAAACCCTGGATGTACTCTTGGCTGGATACCTTCTAAAAGGTAATCAGTATTGCTATGCAAACACAGTAACTCACGTCTGAGAGCTCACATGCTCATGTCAAATGAGTACAACTAAGCTGCTGATGTGCTTTCATCGTGAGTACAAGCTCCTCTTCCCACTCCTGCCTAGATAAGAGTCATGATCCCTGATAAGAGGTGAAGATTCAGTGGGCATTCATCCATCTCTCAGCGATGGTGTTAGATTGTTCACTGTGCAGGCACGTTATGAATGTTGTGAAGCTGTAAAGCTATCCTTCCCAGGAGGACACCAAATTACTTATCCATGCTTTTGCTATCATGCATCTTGGCTGAACTGTTGCAGCTTTCTGGATCTGGAAGGTTTCCAGTCAAGGGCTATATTTACACCACTTACAATTGATTCAAAATGCTTCCACAGGATCTCAAACAGGCTGACACATCTTCATGAGTTCAAACCAAACCAGAGATGATACACAGCTTTCCAGTAACACAGGGGAATAATCAAGCTTGTACTGCTGGTTCTTTGTTTTGAGTTGGTATTCAGACACTACTTGAACGAGTATCTTCTCTGGACTTCCAGGTGACTATAGGTTATGCTTTCAAAAAGACAACTTTGGCCAAGCACCTAACTCCCAATGTGAGAAAAAACTGAAGGGTCTAAAATACAGGTATTCTGATGAATGGCTGAAGGAACTGGGGTTGTTTAACCTGGAGAAAAGGAGGCTGAGGGGACACCTCACTCTCTACAACTACCTGAAAACCAGATTGTAGCAAGGTAGGAGGCAGTCTCTTCTCCCCCATAACAAGAGACATGACAAGAGGAAACTGCCTCAAGTTTCTCTAGGGGAGATTTAAGTTGGACATGAGGAATAATTTCTTCCCCAAAAGTGGAGTCCCCATCCCTGGAGGGATTGAAAAACTGAGGAGATGTGGTCCTGAGGGACATAGTTTAAAGGTGACCTGGTAGGGCTGGGTTAACAGTTGGACTTCATCTTAAAGGTCACTTCCAACCAAAACAATTCTGTGGTTTTATGATTCTACAAAACTATGACATTTGTTGGCCTTAATGATCCTAAAGTTCGCTTCCAATCAGAATGATTCTATACTTCAAACCCAGAAGGAATCACTTGTGACCACCCAGACAAAGCTAGAAGACTCCAGGAGCCAGCCTTTCACTGATTCAGGAGGACAAATCCCATGAGTTTACAGGAAGGTTAAATGCTCCTGCACTCAAAGTCGGTTTTGACTTAGGGTTTTAATTCAGAGGAGCCTTCAACTCAGTTGTAGACAGTCACTCTACTTGTCCTTGGACTTCTTTTTCTGGTGAACCTTGAGCTTGCCCAGTTTTCTGGGATTTTGATCACCTAAATTCAAGCTTTATCTTTTACATTTGGCTTTGGTTAACAGAGCTGCTATTTATTCTTTTGCTTGGCAGGAGTTTCTGCAGGGCTGCCTTGAAGTCAGAATGTTTGTGTTGCATTGTACCGTTAATCTCCTTTTCTTTCATAACATAAATACACAATATCCTAAGGGCAAGGTTAATATACATACATATGAATTCATGCTCACATATAAATATATGTATGAATACACAGCAGAGGTGGGAACAAAGGGAGGGAGAAGTTTAGTAATCTCCTAATACCCTTTGTGAAAAAGTCTAGATAACACAGAAAATGGACTGTTTTGTGCGGCAAGAACCAGAGGATCAACACTAATTGGTTGCTTAATGGCAGTGTAATTCAAGATAAAAAATGGAACAGATTTTATTCAAAGTAATTGAGTGGGAGAAAAATCTGCATAATTAGAATAGAATCATAGAATTGTCAGGGTTGGAAGGGACCTCAAAGATTATCTAGTTCCAACACCCCTGCTATGGACAGGGACACCTCACACTACATCAGGTTGCTCAGGGCCACACCCAGCCTGGCCTTAAAAACCTCCCGGGATGAGGCTTCCACCACCTCCCTGGGCAACCTGTTCCAGTGTCTCACCACCCTTAGACCTATCGCTACCCAACATCCTGAAAAGAATAAACCTTTACTAGAATAAACCTTTATTAGAATAAACCAAACCAGGTTGGAAGAGACCTTCAAGATTCAGTATTCAGTATTCCTAAGGTTGGAAGGGACCTCAAAGATCATCAAGTCCAACCTGTCACCCCAGACCTCATGACTAGAGTAGGGAGGACAGTACTGCCCACTGCAGGCTTTGAACTCACAACCTTCCCATTAAGAGTCTGATGCACTACCAACTGAGCCACTTGAAGGACTCTAAGATCATCGTGTCCAACCCATCAACCAATCCAACCCACCCAAACAGCTAACCCATGGCACCAAGCACCCCATCAAGTCTCCTCCTGAACACCTCCAATGATGGCGACTCCACCACCTCCCCGAGCAGCCCATTCCATAGCGCAGTCACTCTTTCTGTATAGAACTTCTTCCTAACATCCAACATGATGTCCCTCCCCAGCTTTCTTTTAGCCCCCTTCAAATACTGGAAGGCCACATTAAGGTCTTCTCGGAGCCTTCTCTTCTTCAGACTGAATAACTCTAACTCTCTCAGTCTGTCTCCATAGGAGAGGAGCTCCAGCCCTCTGATAATCCTTGTGGCCCTTCACTGGACATGTTCCAGCATGTCCAGACCCTTCTTGTAATAGGGGCTCCAGAACTGGACACAGTACTCCAGGTGGGGTCTCACCAGAGTGGAGTAGAAGGGGAGAATCACCTCCTTCGATCTGCTGGCTATGCTCTCTTGATGCAGCCCAGGATACAGTTGGTTTTCTGGGCTGCAAGTGCACACTGGTGGCTGTCACATCAGCATCAAAACCAGAGAATTTATAGATTTCTAGAAACATCTACCCTTCTTTGTCTATCAGAGACTTTCTGAGTTAGGAACCACTTTGAGGCTGCACTGCAAAGACCTGCCTGAAAATGCCCCACCTGAAAAAGCCTTAACGCACTGGTTGAACTGCATTCTCATCACTTGGACATGATGATCGGTTGGACTTAATGATCTTAGAGATCTTTTCCAACCTTGATGATACTATGATAATCTTAGAATCTTAGAATCATTAGCTGGGAAAAGACCTCCAAGATCATCAAGTCCAACTATTAACCTAGCACTGTCAAGTCCACCACTAACCCATGTCCCTAAGTGCCACATCTATGTCAACACTTCCAAGGATGGGGATTCCACCTCTTCCCTAGGCAGACTGTTCCAGGGCTTGACAAGCGTTTTGGTGAAGAAATTCCTCATCTCCAACCTAAACCTGCCCTGATGTGAGAACAAAGAGAAGCAAACTCAACAATGAGAGGAGATCCCTCAGTATTCTTCCATTCACATGAAAAAGGAGTCACAAAAATCACAAAGAGCAGTTTGAGTGATCATTTATGTCTGTGAGCCCATCTTGACAGAGCACTGCTGGGACTCAACTTGCTGAAGAAACTCTACTAGTGCCAGGAATAGAACTGCCCAGTAGCAATGCCATAATAATCCTGCTGGTCTGAGTCTCTTTTCTCAACATATCAAACAAGAATCTGGCTGTTACCAGAGATGTGAGCTGTCCAGATTTCCTTTTAGTGAGGCTCCATAGAATCATAGAATGCACTGGGTTGCAAAGGATGTCTAGAAGTTACCTAGTCCAACCCCCCTGCTGTAAGCAGGGACATCCCCAGCTAGATCAGGGTGCTCAGAGCCCCATCAAGCCTGGCCTAGAATGTCTTCAGGGATGCGGCCTCCACCACCTCCCTGGGTTACCTGTTCCATTGTTCTACCATCATAGTAAAGAACTTTTTCCTAATGTTGGACAAGGGAAAAAACAAAGTAATTGCTCTTTTATCCTGATCAAAATCAATTAAACCTTTATGTACTTATGAAGTGGACCATGACCATTATATTGTGCTGTTCTGCAGCGTCCGATGCCTGTTTCAGATTTTTCCATTGATCCCCTGTGAAGGCCTCAGGCAGTCCCTACAAAGGCAATAACAAAGGAAGAAATCCTTGAACAGTTTCCCCCAAGGCAAGGAGCATTGTTTGTGGTGATGGTCATGACCCCGGCTGTTGATATTTTGCTGCAGGGGGACTTTGGAACAGGAAAGGTTACACTGGCCATTTCAGCATGTGCAAACTGCTATGGAGCAAGAACTGCTAAAACAGACTCCTCAAACACTCCTGATGTTTGCTTTGAAGGTGCAGAGCCGTGAGCATCAACCAGCAGGACAGAAATCCCCCAGAATCCTCCCATCAGGGATGAGAAAACCTGTCCTTACGTACCAGGTTGATGATAAGTGCCAGGTAGACTACATAAACCATGCAATCATTGAACTGTTGAGGTTGGAAGAGACATTTGAAATCATCAAGTCCAGCAGCTCTCCTAGGGCTTGCAGTCCCACCCCTACAGAAAAGCCACCACCACCAAACCATGTCCCTAAGCCTCCATGAAAAAGTAGCTCCCAGTTTTCTCAAAACAACATGGACAATTCCTAGTTTCCAGCTCCTTTGAATTTCTCCCTTTTTCATTACTAGGGAAACAGTTTGAGCTGCTCCTCACCACCAGTCTCTTGCTGCCTTGGATTTTTATCTGGTTACAAGATATAAACACCTTCAGACTGAACTTCTAAGCAGCCCTTAGAAAGAGCCTACTGGCAAATCCCTGCCTTCTAAGTGTGTAGAACCAAGGCAGGTCTGAAGACAACTGGCAAAACATGGATTAGGATGATATATTTGTGAATGTAGAAGCACTTGAGCTCATTTGACCATGTAATCAGGATGAAGGCATCACTTAAATTGTCCGACCTGGCTTTTCTCCCATGGAATGATGTAAGTCCTAAGTTTCCTCTTAGGTTTGTACAAAGCTCTGCTTGTACAAGTCAGAGTCTGGCCATGACACTGAGCTGAAATACACAGAATTATCATAAACATCTACATGAGACCAGATGGCAGAAGTTGGAAAAGACCAATTTCTGACCTTAAATAAAATGGAACAGAGAAGGGGGCAAATTGTGATTAATCCAAATTGATGGAAAGATTCTGCTCCGTCTGGAATATTAGTCCATATTTTTAAAACAGAATAAATGATGAGGGGGGCAAAAATATCATTTTCCAGAATCAAATGTTGTTAACAAAAGATTTAATAGGCTCATGTTAATAAGAACTTAAAGGGGTTCGTGTTAAAAAAAACACTAAACAAATGTATGTTAATAAAACCTTAAACAGGTTAATGCTACTAGAACCTTAAACAGCTTTATGTTAACAAAATCTTAAACAGGTTTTTGTCAATAAAACCTTAAACAGGTTCATGTTAATAAAACCTTAAATGAGTTCATGCTACTAAAACCTTATACAGATTCATGTTGATAATGTTAATAAAACCGTAAAGAGGTTCATGTTAATAGATTCTTGAGGTGCATTTTGCTATGGTTTGGGTCAATGCACATGCTCATCCCACAGTTTCTTTCCTTTGCACTATGCCCAGTTGTTTTTCTGTGGTGGATCTTTATTTTGTGCCCCCCTTTCCTGCCTGGTAAAGCTGGAAAATTCCACTCATGATAAGTCTGACAGCTTGCTCCCTGTCCTGTCGCTCCTCCTTTAAGAAAACAAGAAGGAAGGAACAGGGTCTGAAAGTTACTGATTTAATAAATTCTGCAAGTCCTACCTTGGAGCAGAACAAAGCCTTGCTGTTGCCCTTTAAGGAGTAAAGCAGAGACCTTCTGAATCCCAACTTCTTCATACTCCTCGTGGCGATGAGTCCCCCCCCACCTCAGCATATAATCGCTACATTCAATATTCTGGGAGCTATCTGACAGCCTCTGATAGGATATTCTGCCTCTAGTCATACACTTTGTGAGAACAAAGAGCTTCTGGCCCTTGTGGGAAACAGCCTGACACTGCTCCATCACTATTTAAAGAGTCTGTGCCTTCAGGATAAATCCTCTTAGTGTGTTTTCCTGTTTGTGTCAGAACTTAAAACCTTTTATCCCTTCCCTAAGAGGAGAAATAAAAAAGTAATCAGCACTAAGCTGAGCTGTAATTCAGAAGAGTCCCAGTTGGGTGGCTTGGGGAAAGGCAAAGCCTGTTTATGTGTTTTCTGCTATGACATGGGACCCTTCCATTAGCACAAGGGGAAAAAAAAATCATAAATGACCAGATGCAAATGAATGAAGAGCTCTCTGCATGGAGATGGCTGCTCCACCCAGAGCACAATGACAGCATGGAAGAAGTGAGCCAGAGTGCAGCTGTTAAGAAATTAAATATTTATGGAGAAGCCTTTCTGGCTTTTCTTGCAGTGGTACCATCAGCAGGAGGCTTAGATGATAGAATCATACAATCATTAAGGTTGGAAAAGATCTCTAAGTCCAACCACCAGCCCAACACCACCATGACCGCTAAACCATGTCCCAAAGTACCATCTCTACACATTTTTTGGATACCCTCAGGGATGGTGACTCCAGACCTTCCCAGGGCAGCTTGTTCCAACGCCTGACAATGAATGCTGGAAAAATCATGCACCAGGTTTTGCGTGAACTGTGGCCCAGAATTGGGGTTTGGCCACAAATTGGATAAAGTCTTGCAATCTGAGGGTGATTCTGAGCTGTAGCTATATACCCACTGTGCAAAAAATTCCCTACCACTAATGCCATAAAACAAAACCTAAAATCAGCCATTGTGTGGCCAGCATAGTGGTGGCCAGCAGGACTAGCATAGTGGTAGTCCCCCTCTACTTGTCACTGACAAGTCCACACTTTGAAACCTGTGTTTGGTTTTGGGGCCCTCACTCCAAGGACATTGAGGTGCTGGAGCATGTCCAAGAAAGGGCAATGAAGCTGGTGAAGTGCCAAGAGAACAAGTCTTATGAGGAGCAGTTGAAGGAACTTGAATTGCTTAGCCTGGAGAAAAAGAGGCTGAGAGGAGATCTTCTTGCCCTCTAAAACTCCCTGAAATGAGGCTGAAGTGAGGAGGAGGTTGCTCTCATTTCCCTAATATCAAGTGATAGAATGAGAGGAAACAGCCCTAAGTTGCATCAGGGGAGGTTTAGGTGGGATAGTAGGAAAAATTTCTTTCCTGAAAGAGTGGTCAGGCGTTGGAACAGGCTGCTGAGGGCAGTGGTGGAGTCACTATCCCTGGAGGCGTTCAAAATGCATGTAGACATTTCACTTTGGGACACGGTTTAACGGCTGTGGTGTTGCTTGGTTGATGGTTGGACTCAATCATCTTAGAGGTCTTTTCCAGCTGAAACAATTCTGGGATTCCTGATCATATGATTTTATGAAATGACCAAAACAAAGAGCTGAAACATCTACTAAGAACAGAGAGCTGGTTGAAGTGACATCTAGATTTTATGATTCTAAAATACCCTTAAGCATGTAAAGCTAATCAGATGGTCAAGCTTTACTCCCTCCACCAAAGCTTTGTTCACCTTTTGAATGTTTAAACTGATCTGTCAAATCTGCAGCACTCCCATCACCATTCCTCCAGCCTGAAACACAGGAGGAAAAGCTGACTTTCTTGTTATAAGCTTTTTGATATCCTTCACTTCCTCCAAAGACATGGCACAAGCCCTCCAGCAGAATAAAGGGAAAAGAAAGGCTGTTATTTAATCACAGAAAGGAAGGGGAAAAAAAGGCAAAAACAAAGCAAAGAGAAGGGAAAGGACTTCCTGAACCAGACACAGATTTCCTAAGGGGACAGAAAGGAGCAAAACCAGAAGTAGTTTGGTTTTACAGAATAGAAGCCAATAAATGCTATGTGCCTATGTGAGGGGCAAAGAGCTTCCTCTTGAAGTTAGATTTGCTTCAGGATTTACACTGGTTCAAAGTAACTTTTTTGATTCTTCTGGTGAATTTTTAGGATTCCAAAAATCCTTGGAAAAAGTTGACAACTTCCAGGCACTTCCCACTGTCTATAGACCTGTTTAGGGACCTGGAGGTTGTACTCTAAAGGACAAACTTCAGGGAAGAGAGTGGCTTGGGAATATGGTAGTGAACTGTGGGATTATTCATGTTACAAATCTACATGATGTTGCTGGTGAGCAAAAACTACTTAATCGGCCTGCTGGAAAGCAGCTCTGTAAAGGACCTGCAAGTCCCAGTGAACAAGGTCACCATGAGCCAGCAATGTGCCCTCATGTCCAACAAGACCAATGGTATCTTGGAAGGCATTAAAGCAATTGTGACCAGCCAGTCAAGGGATTTTCTGTTCCCCCTCTACTATGCCCTAGTCAGGATTCATCTGGAGTATTGTGTCCTATTCTGGGCTCCAGAGAGTCTAATAGAGGCTAGAAAAATGCTGAAGGGACTGAAGCATCTCTGTGAGAGACCAGGGGCTGTCTAGTCTGGAGAAGAGCAGCTTGAGAGGGGATCTTCTCAATGCTTAGCAAAAGCCAAAGGGTAGGGGTCAAAAGAAAAGGGTCAGATCCTTTTCAGTGGTTCCCACCAACAGGACAAGGGATAAGAGGCACAAACTGGAACTCAGGAAGTTCCATCTGAACACAAGACAAAGCTTCTTGACTTTGAGGGTGACAGAGCACTGGAACAAGCTGCCCAGAGAGGTTGTAGGTACTCCATCCCTGGAACCATTCCAGGTCAGGTTGTCTGGGGCTCTGAGCAACCTCATTGACTTGCAGATGTCCCTGCTGACTGCAGAGGAGTTGGACTAGATGATCTTTAAAATCTCTTCCAAGCCAAAACATTCTATGGTTCTATTAAAACAGGCCTGCAGTTGACCCCATTTTTATGACTGCGTAAATTGATTTTCTTTACTTTAAGACTAATGTTTAAGCTTTTTACTGTAGCAGGATGTAAGAACCACAACACTTAGCTGTGTAAATACCTGATTTTTCAGGTCTTAGGCAAAACAAAACAAAACAAACCGAAATAAGATCCTTTTTAAAGTCATTTTGCAACAAGACAGTCATCTTTTTCTGTAGTAATTCAGAATGACAACAAAGAGTTTCATCTCAGAGCTGTGCTTCACTTTTCTGTTGAAGTTAAATCCACATAAATCAGAAACAAACCACTTCATTTAGGTGATGTTTCAACAAAATGCTTCATCTTTTTTCTGGGTTTTGCTTGTATTTTCTTACATTAAGACAAATAAAGAAGTTCTGCATTTTTTTCTGATAAACCCAAAGATTTTAATGTTTTGGGGTTTTTTTTTTCCCCCCCACTTAGAATCATAGAATTGTTTCCATTAGAAAAAGAACTTTATGATCAGCAAGTTCAAGTGTCAGCCCAACACCACCATGGTGTCCATTAAATAGAATTCTAACTGCAGTCTTCTGTTTTAACAGGTCACTGCTGCTGTGGAATAGCTTTAAGGACCTCTGTAACTGATACCATATGGCAACCATGAAAAGAAAACTACAAGGAAGGAACTGGAAGAATTATCATCAGATTAATTATTCCACAGATATTAAACTGGCATGATCATAATCATGTGGTGGTTTCTTCTGAAACCTGAGTGCTATTTCCAGGGACTCTATATATTGATCTCTTCCAGCTGTTAGTGAGCTAAAAGCAGAGGTTCTTTTCCAAGCTGGATTTTACATTAACACTGGGATACATTAAACACACATGCTTCAAATCTGTCTTGTTTTTCGTGGTAGAAACCCAGCAATACCCTAAAACTTAATAAGTGATGTGTTTGAGAGCAACTATGTAGATAGGAAGAAGATAGTCATTCATGGACAAGCAGTCCAGACTTCCCATCAGCTCCTCAGATGCCATGAAAGATTAAACTTTTCCTTAAGAGGGTCTCTGGAGATCTGCTCCTTCTTTCTGAGCTTTGGCACTTGGTCTGTCACATTTCCTACCTACCCTTATGATCGATGAAGATTTAATGGTGATCTCAGCCCTGCCTAGGAGACCATTAATTTCCAGAATAGGAGGTTTTTCAAATGAAACTACTTAACCTCCAGACCATTGAGACATAAAACCAGTCAGGCACGAGAAGAGGGTTTACAGAGCATAACAAAAGAAGGATTGAGAAATGTGCAGGGCCAATGTAGGAAGAGGGAAACCCTCTCAGTGCTGGTCAGAAGGGGTTTACTTGGCAACGGTGCTGTGTCAGCCACTGAGCCGGGCTCGACAAATACGCTGAGTCGGCATTCTTTATCAACTTGGTGTTGGCTGCCGAGGTCACCTTGAAACATGAACTCGCCTGGTGGAAAAAAAAGAAAAATCTCCTCCACTAGTAAGTGAACAGGAAGGGACTGAGTTTGTTTTTCAGTGATAGCCACAAACCAGGGCCATATGTACACTGGAAACAGTCTGTGGAGCCACGTGACTGGGGAGTTGTGCTGAATTTACAAACACAGACATTTTTTTTCTCAGGTTTCTTTTTGATCTTTGGACAAACATTTTCTCCCCCAAATTTTCAGTCATCTGGTGACTTCTGACAAGATTCTCCTAGCAATTCCCTACAACAAAAGCCTATCTTATTTCTTGCATAAAACTATATAGGATGAGGGGAGACCTGGACATGAGGAGGAAGTTCTTCACCATGAGAGTGGTGAAGCCCTGGAATGGGTTGTCCAGGGAGGTGGTTGAGGCCCCATCCCTGGAGGTATTTAAGACCAGGCTGGATGAGGCTCTGGCAAACCTAATCTAGTGTGGGGTGTCCCTGCCCATGGCAGGGGGCTTGGAACTAGATGATCCTTGTGGTCCCTTCCAACCCTGACTGATACTATGATACCTTCTTGCTCCCTACAACTGCCTGAAAGGAGGTTGATCTCTTGTCCCAAAGAACAAGTGATAGGAAAAGAAATGGCCTCCAGATATGCCAGGAGAGGTTGAGATTGGATGTTAGAAGAAATTTCTTCACTGAAAAGGTCATAAAATGCTTTCAGGGGAAAGGCTCACTGGGGAAGTGGTTGAATCACTATCCCTTGAGGCGTTGAAAGACCAGTAGACGTGGTGTTAAGAGGACATGGTAGAGTTAGCTCGTGGTTGGTTTCAATGATTTTAAAGGTCTTTTTAAACCAATATGATTCTGTGATTCATTAAGAATCTGCAATATATCCCAATCCCAAGGATTTAAAGTACAGTTCCTTAAGGAAGACACTGTCCCTTAGAGCTATTATTTCTCTCACATCTCAAACAAGAAGGCCAAGAATGAAAGCACGACAGTCTGGAAAAAGATCTTTCCTATGAGGGTGCTGAAGCCCTGGAGCAGTCTGCCCAGAGAGGTTATGGATTCTCCTTCTCCAGAGGGATTCCAAAACTACTTGGACATTGCCATCCTGGGCAACCTGCTGTGGGTGCCCCTGCTTTAGCAGTGAGGTTGGACTACATGTCCTCCAGAGGTCCCTTCCACACTCCATCATGCTGCAATTCTGTGGTGGAAGAGTCAGTGAATAAGGCATGAATAGCAAACCCTATACATCACCTGATAACACGTGGTAGTTTTAGGCTCTGCCTTTAAAATCTGGTGCAGATTTCAAGCAGAAAAAGTAGAAAAATGTAAATGAATCACCATTGGGTGTAAAAAGGAAAACTATAGATAATTCTAAACAATTTATTTGGAGAAATATCTGCTATAAGATTGCTTGTACTGAAACATTCTGGGGGCTTCTCTTCTCTGCTTTTTTTTGCTTAGGAGAGGTTAACCTGCTTCTGCTGACCTCGGCTGTATTATTTTGGTTAAGTCTAACTGCTACTTTCTCTCTGCTCCTTTCCCCCTTTTGGACAAGGGGTAGGGGGGCAGAGGGACACTTCCCCTGATCTTTTTGACTAGGAAGGATTTCGTGTTGTTTGTTAATTGTAAATATCTGTAAAATATTGTAGATGCTGTATATTTTGTGCTTATTCATTGCATTCCATTGTAGATTGCAGTTTTGCTTGTAAATACAGATTCCATTTGCTTCCAACTGAGCTGTTAATCTCAACCCACTGCACAAGAAGATGAAAATGATTACTTGCTAGTAACTGTGAATTTCAATGTGTTCTCCCTTGGAAAGAAGGAGTTGAGCTGGTAATCATCCTTCAAGAGCAGTGAAAATGTGACCCTTATGAGTCATCCTTTTCCTTGATTCTTCCCTGCTTTGCTTTTTATCATCCCAAACCAAATGAGTCTTTCTTCTACTTCATGGATTCAAACTTGAACATAGAAGGTTTCACCTCAACATGAGGACAAACTTCTTTATAGTGAGAGTGACAGAGCACTGGAACAGGCTGCACAGGGAGGTTGTGGAGTCTTCTTCTCTCAAGACTTTCTAAACCCACCTGGATGCATTCCTGTGTGGAATACCCTAGATGATCCTTCTTTGGCAGGGGGGTTGGACTTGATCATCTCCAGAGATCCCTTCCAACCCCTAACATTCTGTGTTTCTATGATCTCCATGATGTTGCTCCATGTCTTTGATGCCCAGGGTAATGTGAGGGGTAGGTTTCCTGCAGTCTAAAATGATTGCCTGCCTCTTTTCTCCAAAACAAGAATATTGATAACAGATGATGTGTGCTGAGGGCTCAAAGATTGTTGATTGTTATGAAGAGCACAGAAAACTCAAAATGCAAGACATCAAGGACTGAAGGATTACCTCAGCTTGAGCAAAACCAGAGGAACTTTGTCTAAACCCAGGCAATGCTTTGAATTACTGATTGCCAAATATAAGACATTTCTTCCACATCCTCCCTTAGATGTTAACCAAGTGCTGCTCAAGTAACTGCAGCTTAACCACTGTGATGCATCAGAGATATTTTTGTATTAACAGATGTTCTTCACTAATCTGACTTTAAAAGTGGTTGCCAAATTCAGATTTGTCCAGTAACCTTTATTTTAGGAACTGGGATGAATTTTTGCTGAGCTTTACTGGTCTACCAACCAATTCACTTCTCCTTAAAGGATTTAATATGCATCATAAAATCACAGAATGGTTCTAGTTGGAAAAGACCTCTAAGATCAAATCTGGCCATCACCCTAAAACCACCATGGCTGTTAAACCATCTCCCAAAGTGCCATGTTCACAAATGTTTTTAACGCCTGCAGGGACAGTGACTTCACCACCTCTCTGGGCAGCCTGTTCCAATGCCTGACCACATCTTCCCAGTTTCACCCATTAGGTAATGCTAATTTAATCAGCAATATTGATTGAGGGGGGCTGTAAATCATGAAATGTGTTTCAGTAAAAGGACTTTAAAAAAATCCCTAAATAGATCAGTTTCACATCTGAAAATTCTGCTGGACACCAACAAAGGAAGAAAGACTTTTTTTGGGGGGTTCCTATACATAATTATGCATCTGAATATGCTTGATGAATTACAAACATCCCATCTCCAACATTCATTCCTTCAAACATAAATAGATATGAGAAAAAGACATATCTAATGACATGGACAGGAGGGCCAAGATCATCAGAGGACTGGAACACCTCCCCTGCAAGAGTTGGGCTCTTCAGCCTGGAGAAGAGAAACCTCCAGGGAGACCTTATAGCAGCCTTCCAGTACCTGAAGGGGGCCTACAAGAAACCTAGGGAGGGACATTTTGCAAGGGCTTGTAGTGGTAGGATGAGGGGAGATGGCTTTAAGCTGGAAGTGGGGAGATTTAAACTGGATATTGGGAAGAAATTCTTTACAATGAGAATGGTGAGACACTGGAACATATTGCTCAGGGAGGCTGTGGATGCTCCCTCCCTGGAGGAGTTCAAGGCCAGGTCAGAGAGAGTCTTGAGCAACCTCTTCATGGTGGAAGGGTTGGATTCTATGATCTGCTTGGGACATGGACATCCTGCTTGTCAAATACAAATGCCATCAGGAACTAGAATGAAGTTCCTGCTTGCTTTCAAGGCTTTTGTAAAAATTTAGAAATCTCTGGCTTCAACAGTCCCATCAAAACATGATACACCCAGGCTGTGGTTTTCATCAAGGACAGCATATAGAAGAGCACATCCTCAGAGCGGTCCACACATTTCACTATCATCATCTTTTCTTTCTCAGTCCCTCTCTCCCTTGCACAAATCCATCTGGGAGGACTCCAGCCATGTGGCAATGTCACAGGTTCCACACAAGTCCTGCAAGATGTTTATCTGACAATTATTTCCTCTTGCAACACTCTCCCTTGTATCAAACATCTTCAGCTCCTTGTCCGTGCACCAACTGGCACTGACCTCAGCACTGGCAAAACAGAGAGAAATGCTGATTGTGACTAATAGAAAGTGTTGGATCAGAGAGAGGAGAAAATCAAGATATTTGGTAAGAGGTGGTGTTTCAAAAGGCTTTCTTGGCAGCAGCGTTGGAACTTCAGTAACAGCCTCCTGTACCAGGGGTTGCAGTTGCAGGCAATGATCTTTGGATGCTCTGATGGAAAAGTGTTTGACGTGGCCCCAGTTCTTGTTTTTCTGGGGATTCATATGACTTGAAAGGGCAACTTATAATTAACTTAAGGAACATTAACTTATGGAGTGGTCAATCATAGTCATACAATGTTTTAGGTTAGAATCATAGAATCATTTTGGTTGTAAAAGATGTTGAGTTGGAGAAGATCGTTGAGTCCCACCATTAACTAACTCTACCAAGTCTGGTGTCAAATTATGTCCCTGAGCACCACAGCATCGTTGTAATTAAGAGCTCTTCATATCCATAGTATTACAATTTTGAAACAAATAAGAAAGGACCATCAAGTCCATCTGCCTGCAGTCAGAAGGAACATCTTCAACTACAGCAGGCTGTTCAGAGCCCCAAACAACCTGACCTGGAATGGCTGCAGGTCATCTACCAACTTTCTGGTCAACCTGAGCCAGTGTCTCACCATCGTTGGTGTAAACAAGGACTAGAGGACCTTAAAGTTCCATTCCAACCCAAACTATTCTATGATTCTATGATCCAAAGATGATGGTGCTTTGAAGGTGTGAGTCAAAAGAAAAAGCCTCCTGGGTGCTGTACTTTGTACCAGCTACTCTGAAAAATGCTGTTTACCATCAACAGCCTGCAGTTCTTGAACATCATGTTCCATGGCCGTGTCCTGACAGCAGTTCAGGCACAAGTTGTGGTTTTATATGCCCAAGATAACTACATTTTAGAGGTGGAATATTGTTTCTTTATCACTATATACACTCAGAAATGTAGGGCTACAAGCAAAGCATAACAGTAACATTGAAAAGTCAAAGCCTTCCCCAAATTCAACTACATGGCAGTTTCAGAGCCACTGCCTTGGGTCCTACAAGGCAAAGTACGGACATACAAGACCTTAACCTAATTAGTTATTCAGAACTATACTTTGTCTTCTTCATCCCCTAGGCCAGTTTTATAACTGAGGATGAAAAGGTAAAGATTTCCTTTATTTTGGTTTCCTTTCTGGCAGGCTGCTTAGAAAATATAGCACCTATTTGAAGATGGCCAAAAGTTTTCAGTGGTTGCAAAATTGTGTGGTGGGAGAAGTGTAGTGTGACCAAAGGTGGTGCTCCTGGGGAGGTGTGGTGGTCCACATGGCCAAAATGTTGGATGTCAGTACTTGGGTATTTCAGCTGATGAACTACAGGTACAACCACCGGAAAGGCACACTTGTATAGATGCACAAATGGGTATGCTGCACAGGGGACACAATACCAGGCTGAAGATGGACACCTCGAAGAGTTTTAAAGCATTGAGTAATGATCAGACTGAGCCTGAAATTAAAACCTTGAGCAGATTTGTCGTGACAGCAAAAAGTGTCTCTTTGCTTTCCTGTCATAGTCTTCAGACTGGTTACAGATAGAATCACAGAATCCTTTGGGTTGCAACAGACTTCTAAGGTTCAGCCAGCACTGCCAGGCCACCACCAAAACATGTCCCTCAGCACCATATCTCCATGTCTTTTCAATCCCTCCAGGGATTGGGACTCCACCACTGTCTTGGAAAGCCTGTTCCAGGGCTTGACAGCCTTCCAATCAAAATGGTTTTGAGATTCTGTAAAGTGAGACTGCTGCCATGTAGTGCTCAGCACTTTTCCATCCACTGAGGTCACCTGCCAGTAGGCAACAGGAAGAAAATAACACTCTAGTTGCTACTCTGTATTTTCAAATTCAGCTCCTGGATTTCCACTTTTTCCTTTCCAGAACAGTTACAGCTATCTCCAGAACTTCCTCACACCTGTGATTTGTGCAGATGCCAGGGTTTGTATGCATGTTTTTGAAACCAAATGCTGCCTGGATGGAAGTTGTCCTAGCTAGAGACACTTTTCTGCAGAGAGGGCTTGGTGAGGTGGGATACAGCCAAGATGGGACATGTGTCTATACTTCTGTACTGCTGCCATGGCTTCTGGGTTCAAGATTGAGCCTGAGATCCTAAATTAAGGCAGATTAAGGACATTTCTCGTGCACAGGCTGTAGCAATCACTTGTGCTGTAGCTATGGATGAACTTGGCTTGTGAAGGGAAACTTAAGAAAAAATGTCTGTGATCATTTTAGCATTTGAGCAACTGGAAAAGGAGCTGAAAGGGGTGCCAAGTCTTTGCTTTCATGGATGAATTAATGTTCTTCTGGCTTTGGAGAGAACTTTTAGATGAGCTTAGCACATGTTCTCAAAGAGCTTTTTAAAGTTATGGGTCCCGCTTTGAGGAATGGTAATGCCAGTGAAATGGCCAATAATAAATCAAACTTTTCTCAATACTTATTTTAGTGAGGATGTCTGATGCTGTGTTGTCATTTAAGAAGTTGACAGATGACTACCATGGCCCAGACTGCATGAGGCACATGGATTTTAAAATTCTCTGGTGTCTTTCCCATTTCAGAATCAGAATTGTTTTGGTTGAAAGAGACCTTTCAGCTCATCAAGTCCAACTACTAACCCAACACTGCCAGATTACTACTAAACCATGTTCCTCAGCACCACATCTACACAGCTTTTCAATCCCTCCAGGAGCAGAAACAACCACAGCCCAAGACAACCTGTTCCAGGACTTGAGAACTCTCTTGGGGAAGAAATTGCGCCTCATCTCTGTCATAAACCTCCCTTGGGGCAACCTGAGGTCATTTTTTATCATGTCAAAAGCATCCAGTCCACCAAAAGGTGTTGAGAGTGCTTAGAAGCAGAGAAAATCAGAAAAATTTCTATGGTGCAGACTGCAGAAGGGTGTAAGTCAAGAATTTCCACTCCAGATGTTATCTAGTGGGCTTTTACTTGCAAAATAAACTGATCTCATTTTCATCAGGCAAGCATTGGATCGTAGCATGAGGTCACAACTAACCAAGAAACTGCTTTCTTTATCCTAACTTCCAGGGAAGTAGGACTTTCCTCTTTACTTATTGTATAGGATAATAGCCAGAACTCAAATACTAAATAATTTGACCTTATGGATTTTAAGAGTTGCATCCAAAAAAGATGCTTGACCTTTCAAGAGCCTCTCTGACATCTGGTCTGAACATGTGTTTTCTTCCACCTTCTTTGATGGAATGGTTAGTGACATCAGTGTGTTTCAATTACTCGTTCAGACTTCTGAGTCACTATTTTGATTCCAACAATCAGCATTGAACATTCTGGTCACAAACTTTCATTTCCACGTAACGTGATTGCAGACCTTTTCAGAGGCTTTGATTTCAACAAGTGCATAATTAAATCAGTAGTTTAAGTACAGCACCACACCGAAAGTAAGTGACCAGGTTGAGAATCATTTAAAATAAGCTTCAACTAAAGGATTTTGTATGATTTTTCTCCTGCTTTCGTCATGGTTTTGGTCTATGCCTCACTACTTGGTAATGGAAGAGTGAATCTACTCAGCAAGATCTCTTTTCAATGCTGTCACACATTTCAATGGCAATGAGTAGCTGGTCAAGTTTTGTCTGATGAGAAGACAAATGTAATTCCCCCCCCCCCCCCCCTTCCCCCCTTTATTGAGTAATAATAGCATTTACATGAAAGCACAGTTGTAATAAAAGTAGATTTTAGATGTTTTCTTTTATATTTAGGTGTTTCCTTGACTAATTTCCTACTTTATTCTTAAATTTGGAGCTTTCTTTAGAGTTCCTTCTGATTCTTTTAATGACTGGAATATTCCTTGCTTAGGTTTTTGACTGTATTGTGCCTTTACACAAGCTAAACATTCTGCAAACGTGGATAAAATGACACAAATGTCCCCCAGTCCTCTTACATTAGGCACCTAGAAATTACATTGCTGTTCACTTCAGCCGCTGCCTGAGATCAAAATTGACTCAATGATTCATCCCTAGAAGGTACAACATCAACTGCAAAGACCAAAATACCTTCTCCTTCCTCAAAATCTACAGGATTTATTGTGAATCTGCAGAATAGAACAGCTCATCAGAAATCAAAAGGAATATCAGAAGTCGAGAGAGTATCATGGGTAGAGGGGAAAAAAAAATCACACAGCGTGATACTTACGGAATTCATTAACATATAGCTGCTTTTTTTTCCAGAGGAGAACTGTGCATGAAGCAGAGACACAACCACTACATCTTTTACCTGTCCACATGGCTATTTGAAGCCTGCTTAGGAGCAAACTTCACAGCAGTTGCACAATGACAAAATAACACGAAGGAAAAACACCTACATGATTTTGCGTCAGCTCTTTTGCTTTCTGCCCTGCGATTCCCATGAAGGTCTCAATGGAGAATGTTTTTTTTCTCCCTGTTAGTATTGCTCCCTTCTGAGTTTTTATAGCTGCTTGGAGATCTGCATCATTGTGTTTGATTCCAGCTAATCGAGCATACAAATGAACAGGAATGCAGACACCCAGCACTCTAAAAAACACAGAAGGAAGTTTTTTCAAACCAAATCCCTCTATTCGGCAGCGGTTCCAGTGATGCAATCAGAAGAGGAAGGAAAGTCTGTGTTGCTTCATTGTTTTGTTTGGATTTGGGGGGGTCCAGTGTTAACTTGTGATAATATTTCCAGCCCTAAGTGTGTTTCTCTGAGGGCAATCCAAAAAAGTGACTGTGGTGTACTAAATAGGAAAAATATCCCATTGAACTGGCTCACTTTTTCCATCCTGAGTGACCATTACAGAATTGCCCCACTCCATTATTTTTCCTGTGTGGTTCAGTAGCTTTTGGATCGCTTCATTGTTTTTCATCAAAGTCCAATAAATCATAGAATCATAAAGGCTGGTAAAGACCTCTAAGATTAAGTCCAACCATCAACCCAACAGCACCGTGGACATTAAACCATGTCCCAAAGTACCATGACTTTGTGTCTTTTGAATTCCTCCAGTGATGGTGACTCCTCCACCACTTCCCTGGGCAGCCTGTTCCAGTCTTTCAGGCAAGAAATTTTTCCTGATATCCAATCTAAACCTCCCCAAATGTACAAAGTGGTTTCAATACAAATGAAATTACAGAGAAATTCAATAACTGATTCATCACAGTGAGGAATTTAAGAGGTTTTAAATAAGAGAAAAGAGTGAAGAGCACAAATATAGTGAAGGACTTGGAGAACAAGTCTTATGAGGAGTGGCTGAGGGAGCAGGGACTGTTTAGTCTAGAGAAGAGGAGGCTGAGGGGAGAAGAGGAGACCTTCTTGCTCTTTACAGCTCTCTGAATGAGGTTGCAGTTGATCTCTTCTCCCTAGTGTCAAGGGATAGGACAAGAGGAAATGGCCTGAAATTGTGGCAAGGGAGTTTTAGATTGGATATTAGGAAAAATTCTTTACTGAAAGGATGGTCAGGCATTGGAACAAGTTGCCCAGGTAAAGTGATGAAGTCACCATCCCTGAAGGTGTTAAAAAACTTGTAGACATGGCAATTCAGGTCATGGTTTAATGGTCATGGTGGTTGGTGGTTGACAGTTGGATTCTATGACCTTAGAGGTCTTTTCCAACCAAAACAATTTTATGATTCTGTCAAATGACCAAAAAAGAAGTACTGCAACACCTATCAAGGATGTAGGGCTGGTTGCAGGGACATCTAGAACTTCAGAGACAAGCCCAAAGTGTACTGCTGCCAAGAGGCAACATTATGAGATGTCAATTACATTTGTAATTCAGAGATTCAACTCTGTAACCTACACAGTTCAAACAAACATGCCCTTTCCACAGACAGGACTTATCTGATGGGCCCATCACACTGCATAATTCTAAACAGGGTTTTCCAGGTGGCACATACTGTGTCACACAGCACTGATGATACAGCACTGTATCATGTCTCTGGCTTTAGGTAGCATAATTTACATGTGAGAAAGACCAACGGTGGCAGAAATGTTAGCTTAAGCAGACATCATAGAAGCATTTTGGTTGGAACAGACTTTTAAGATCAACATCTCTCAACCATAAGACACCAAGCAGCAGTTTTGCAGTGACAGCAAAGTGTGAAATTCATAATGAAGATTAAGAAGCTTCCTCCCTTTCTGTCACATCATTTCATTCTTCTGACCATCAGTATGTGTCATTCATTGTTTATCCCTGAGAGCTACTTCTTGCCTTCAAGTGATTTTCAGACGATCACAGAATATATCCGGTTGGAAGAGACCTGAAAGATCACCCAGTCAAACCTTTGACCCAGTACTGAAGGGTCAACACTAAACCATGCCCCTAAATGTCAGGTCCACACGCAGCTTGTACACCCCCATGGATGGTGACTGCCCAGGGCAGACCATTCCAATGTTCGATAACCCTTTCAGTGAAGAAATATTTCCTAACATCCAGCCTAAACCTCCCCTGGTGCAGCTTGTAACCATTGTCATCAAGGAGAAGATGCTGCTCCCCTCCTTGCTCCAACCTGTTAAATTCACTCTACTGTGTCCAGACTGTAGGACATTACTCATTCTATAGGTTGTCACAGATGATGAAAAAGTGGAATTAAGTATTTTTAGTTAAGTACACATCACAGAAAACCACAGAATAAGAAATACTGAGCTTCTTATCTTCAGCTATACCAGTTGCTTAGTTATGTTGACGTCAGGGAATGTTGTAAGACCCTGTGAAGATGGCCAGGGCCAAAAAATTCATTTTCTCTAAAGGTATGAGAAAAATTCCTCCCACTATCATTCATTTTCCTTGCTGTTGTTGGTGCCTGATTCAGACTGCTTTCCCTAATTTCAAAGATGAATCCAACACTAAGCTTAAATTTATTTGAAGTCTTGAAAGATTATCTGTTGAGTGTCATTTCTCCTGCTGTGTCCAGTGAATCCAGGGGCTGTGGCTACTTTGAATCATAGAGTCACTGATGTTGGAAAAGGCCCCCAAGACCATTGAGTCCAACTGTTAATCCAGTACTGCCAGTTTACCACAGTATCACAGTATCACAATATAACTTAGGTTGGAAAGGACCTCGGGGATCATCGAGTCCAACCTATCAACACAGACCCCATGCCTAGACCATGGCACCAAGTGCCACGTCCAATCTCCCCTTGAACACCTCCAGGGTCGATGACTCAACCACCTCCCTGGGCAACCCGTTCCAATGACGAATGACTCGCTCGGTGAAGAACATCCTCCTCACCTTGAGTCTGAACCTCCCCTGGCGCAGCTTGAGACTGTGTCCCCTTGTTCTGGTGCTGGTTGCCTGGGAGAAGAGGCCAACCCCCTCCTGGCTACAACCACCCTTCAGGTAGTTGTAGAGGGCAATGAGGTCACCCCTGAGCCTCCTCTTCTCCAGGCTAAACAATCCCAGCTCCCTCAGCCTCTCCTCATAGGGCTTGTGTTCAAGGCCTCTCCCCAGCCTTGTAGCCCTTCTCTGGACACGTTCAAGAGTCTCGATGTCCTTCTTAAACTGAGGGGCCCAGAACTGGACACAGTACTCAAGGTGTGGCCTAACCAGTGCAGAGTACAGGGGCACTATGACCTCCCTGCTCCTGCTGGCCACACTATTCCTAATGCAGGCCAGGATGCTATTGGCCCTCCTGGCCACCTGGGCACACTGCTGGCTCATATTCAGGTGGCTGTCGTTCAGCACCCCCAGGTCCCTCTCTGTTTGGGAGCTCTCCAGCCACTCCAACCCCAGCCTATAGCTCTGCATGGGATTGCCGTAGCCAAAGTGCAGCACTCGGCACTTGGACTTGTTGAAAGCCATCCCATTGGACTCTGCCCATTTGTCCAGTCGGTCGAGGTCCCT
The DNA here is from genome assembly GCF_026170545.1 of Melanerpes formicivorus. Taxonomy (NCBI): domain Eukaryota; kingdom Metazoa; phylum Chordata; class Aves; order Piciformes; family Picidae; genus Melanerpes; species Melanerpes formicivorus. The sequence continues at coordinate 73,017 of NW_027142495.1, read as the reverse complement.
CTGCAGAGCCATGTCCCTCAGCATCACATGTACACAATTTCTGAATACTTCCCAGAGTTGGGAAATCCAGTAGTGCCCTGGGCAGCCTGTCCTAGGCCTTGACAACCCTTTTGGGAAAGAAATTGTTCCTACTGTCCAATCTAAACCTTCCCTGGTACAACTTGAGGCCATTTCCTTTCATCTCACTTGTTCCTTGGGAGGACCAATCCTCACCTTGCTTGAACCTCCTCTGACATGGTTACAGAGAGTGTAAAGGTCTTCTCTCAGCCTCCTTTTCTTCAGAGTAAAGAACCCCAGTTCCCTCAGTCAGTCCTCACAAGACCTGTGTTCTAGACCCTTCACCAACATTGTCACCCTTCTGTGGACATGAACTTGCAGGCTTTAGGGTTATCCTACTGACAAGTATTACCAAATCACAGAATCCCAACATGGTGGAGGTTGGAAGGGACCTCTGGGGGTATCTAGTCCAACCCCCAATCCAAGCAAGGTCACCCACAGCAGATTGTCCAGCACCAAGGAGGTTTGGAGTCTCTCCAGATGAGAATACTTCACAGCCTCTCTGGGCAGCCTGCTCCAGGGCTCTATCACTTTCAGAGGAAAGAAATTTTTCATTACATTTAGGTGGAACCTCCTTGGTCCCAGTTCGTGACTGTTGGCTCTTGTCCTGTCACTGGGAACCATTCTCTGGCCCTCCACTCTTTAGATATTTATTGGCATTGATAATTTCAATACATTATTTTGGTAACCAGTTCATTTCTACTGTTGCACAGCCTGAGGTCCCTTTTGGTTCAGATGAAATACAAAATCTTTCTCAGTGATGGAAACTCATCACCAGCAGTCCCAAAGGAGGTAACTGAATCTAGCTGTCCACTCCACTGATATAATTAGGAATGCACTTTGTCAGCCTGGGAGGGTTTAACTCCAGCTGGCTGGGTTCAAGGCAGTCTCAGAAACCAATCTGTTCTTAGTAACACCACCTCCTCCACAGAATTACAGACATACTTTCAGCAGATATATCCAGCTAACTGCTGAATGATGTTTTTCCACCCATTTCTGCAGTGGTCAGTGTCTTTTTCAGCATCACTGAAGCCGTGGCTCAATGCCCTGAAATGATTCAGAAACCAGAGGCTGAGCTGACAGCTCAAGAATAAAGGTTCTGCACCTTATTTGTGGTGTTTGAACGTTGCTCGATTCAACCTCTGAAAGTCATCATATTCCTGAGCCAGCTGACCTGATTTAATTAGAAAAGAGATTCTGATGGGTATTTAGATGATTACTGGCCTATTCTTGAAGAAATAAAAAGTGTTTGGGGCTCTGTTGTCTAGGAAAACCAATTCCACTCTTCACATGGATTAGCTAAATCGGGAGGAGGGGGAATCTAACTTGAAATAAAAAATCTCCTTTCAATTTATTAATCAAGATTAGTTCTGGATTCCTGTTGTATCTTTCGACTCATTTACTGGAGTCTACAGGGATTTAGATGATGAATTGAATCACAATAAGCTTTCCTATCTGAATCATTGAATCACAGAATGGTTTGAGTTGGAAGGCACAATAAAGATTATCTAGTTCCAAGCCCTGCCATGGGTCGGGACAATTTCCACTAGACCAGCCTGCTCTAAGTCCTCTCCAGTCCAGCCTTGAACACCACTAGGAAGGAGGCATCCACAATCTCCCTGGGCAATGTGTTTCATTGTACCACTCTCTTCCTGTGTGCTTTGCTCTGATTGTTTAGTTTGGAGAGGAGGAGGCTGAGGGGATACCTTCTTGCTTTCTACAACTCCCTGAAAGAAAGGTGCGGTCAGGTGAGGGTTGGTGTCTTCTCCCTAATAACAAGTGATAGGACAAGAGGAAATGGCCTCAAGTTGCACCAGGGGAGATTTAGGTTGGATATTAGGAAAATTTCTTTCCTGAAGGAATGGTCAGGCATTGGAATTGGTTGCACAGGGTGGATGGCAGACCCACAGTCACTGGAAGTGTTCAAAAACCATGTGAATATGGCACTTTGGGACATGGTTTAATGGCCATGGTGGTCTTGGGCTGATGGTTGGATTAAATGATCTTAGTGGTTTTTTCCAACCAAAACAATTCTATGATTCTATGATTTGCACAAACTAATGAACTATGCTATCATGGTTCAAGTAAGTTGGAGAAAGCTTCCTCTCCAGCCTCCAAAATATTTGGTAATAATCCAGTATGAATTCAAATCTGTTTACTTTACTCACCTAGACCTGAAAATACCCAGCCTAACCTATTCATCAGCAGAGTGGCTTGCTCAGAAAATAACAAACTTTTTTTTCCCCCTTCCTTATCAGTCCTGAAACATTAGTTTAAACACTTTGAATTCCAGCCTTCAGGTTTCCAGCTACAGCTGTGTCAGCAGGCTGGAGACACATCCTCCCAGCCAGAATCCCTATAGCTCTGATGGTGTGGAAAGGCTTGGGCAAACTGCTGTGGTAACATTGCTGTACAGCTCCTAGACACAGATAAAGAGAGGCTGGATTTGCTTAAGGTCACCCCAGAAAATGGTATCACAGAATGTAGGAGTTGGAAGGGATGTCTCAACAGCATTTAGTGCGATCTCCTTGCTAAAGCAGGGTCACCCACAGCAGGTTGCCCAGAATCACAATGTCCAGGTTGGCTCGGAATCGCTCCAGAGAAGGAGACTACACAGCCCCTCTAGGCAGCCAGCTCCAGGGCTCTGGTAACCTCACATGAAAGAAGTTTCTCTTCACATTCACTTGAAACCTGCTGGGTTCCAGTTTGTGCCTGTTGCCCCGTGTCCTGTGGCTGGTCACCAATAAAAAGAGTCTGGCCCCATCCTCTTGCCCACCACCCAGTAGCTATCGATCATCATTGAGAACTTCTGTGTTGCAATCGTGGTAACGGTGAAATTCACTAAATCCATGGATTTATTACCTTGTTGTTAAACATTATAGTGTCAAACTAGACTGTTTTTTGAACTGTTTCAATAGAATCATAGAATCTTTTAGCTTGGAAGACACCTTTCAGATCATCAGGTCCAACTGTTAATCCAGCACTGCCAAGTCCAACACTAAACTGTGTGGCTCAGCAACACATCTACATGTCTATTCCTCCAGGCATGGAGATTTCACCTCTTCCCTGGGCAGCTTGTTCCAGGGCTTCTCAATTTCTTCAGGGTGGAAATTGTTCTTAATAGCCAAGGTAAACATCCCCTGGTGCAACTCTTTTCCTATCACTTGTTCCTTGGGAGAAGAGACCAACCCTCATCTTGCTACAACCTCCTTTCAGGGAGTTGTAGAGACTGAGAAGGTCTCCCCTCAGCCTTCTTTTCTCCAGATTAAACAACCCTAGGTCTCTCAGCCACTCCTCACAAGGCCTATTCTCCAGAACTTTCATCAGCTTTGTTGCCCTTCTCTCGTCATGCTCCAGCACCTCAGTGTAGTGAGGGGCTGAATCCAGTATTCAAGGTGTGGTCTCACTAGTTCTGAGTATTGAGGACAATCCTGCCCTGGTCTTGCTGGCCACACTATTGCTGATCCAAGCCATGATACTTTCATCCTTCTTGGCCACCTGAGCACATGCTGTCTCATGTTCAGCTGGTTGCCATTGCTTTCTTCGGTCCTTTCCTGCCTGTAATACAGACCTTCTGTAGGTGTCAGAATATAGACATCGCAACTGGGCCTTAACTACCAACAGTATATAGATTTCAGTGTCCTGCATCTGGAAGCCAAACCCAAAAGCCTGTGAATCAGGTAAAATGCAAAGACACCTCCTCCTTGATTCAGGAGGTCTCCTTGCAAGTAGGTGAAAGTTAATTCTGGAAACGATGGTTTGCTGTGCCTTGAAGAATTCTTGATCACAATAACGGTGTTAATTACTTCCATCCTCATTACCCACATGACTATTATACTCCATGTTTGAATATGGAAAGAGAAAACGAGCCTCCAAGGCCATCCTATGACAATAAACTCCTCTTACAAATGGGCAATTACATCAATCTACAATGACTCATTGGTGCATGACACCTAATTAACTGCAGATTTACTTGTGTTCAGCATAGATGGAGCTGAGTTGGTTTGGTTTGTGTGGTCTTACTGCATTGTTGAATTGACTTCAGAACTGCCTTAGCTAAGTCTTCTAAAAAAACATTCAGTAGTTTAAAAAAGCTCTAAGAGATGGAGTCCATTAAGGATGAAATGCATCTTGACCACACCAAAGAGCTTCAGAGTCAATGCCCCTCCCAAAAGTCAGAATCATAAAACCATTTTGGCTGGAAAAGACCTCGAAAACCATTGAGTCCAACCATCAATGTAACGACACTATGGTCATTAAAGCATGTCCCAAACTGTCATGTCTACATGTTTCTTGAACACTTCACAGGACAATGAGCCCATCACACCCCTGGGCAACCCATTCCAGTACCTGGCCACTCTAGAAAAGTTCTAATATTGAAGCTAAACCTCCTCTGCTAAACATAAGCCATTTCCTTTCATGTTATCACTTGTTATTTGGGAGTGGACACCAACCCCCACCTGGCTACAGTCTCCTTTCAGGGGGTTGTAGAGAGTGAGAAAGTCTTCCCTCAGCCTCCTTTTTTCCAAGCTAAACATTCCCAGTTCCTGCAGCCACTCTTCATGTGTTCTGTTCTCCAGACACTTCTCTAGCTTCATTGCCTTTCTCTCAACATGCTCCAGCACCTCAATATCCTTTGTTGTGAGGGGTCCAAGACTGAAGCCAGTACTAAAGGTGTTGCTTCACCAGTGCCAAGTGCAAGTGGACAATCACTTCCTTAAATCTGCTGGTCACGCTATTGTTGACCCAGGCTAGGATGATGCTAGCCTTCTTGGCCACCTGATTACACACTGGGCTGGCTTCAGTCTGAAATCTGTGGTGTGCTTCAGAAATGTAGAACATGGATGTACTATCTGTTGAAGAAGGTTTTTCAAAAGCTAACACAGTAGGTTCCTTTGTTTATTTTCAGTTGCCACTCTGTCAGTGGCAAGAGACCATAGAATCATAGAAAGGTAGGGGTTTAGAATTACCTCTGGATATCACCTATTCCAACTCCCCAATGGCTTGAAGAAATACTCTTGAAATGTTTGAATGCTTGAAGATTTCAGTTAATATTTGACCTATGAGATAAGTACTTCTTAAGTTGACCATTATACCCTGTGAACTGCCAATATCACATGGGTAGCCTTAAGCTTCATGCTTTCCATTTGTACATATTATACATGCACAAATGTAAATAAGAATAAAGGAATGCTTCCAGAAATCTCAGATTTCCAGGACAGTTATCCTTAAATTCTCATGGCTTCATTGTTTTTGCTAATTGAAAGAGAAGAGGAGGGAAGCAAGTGAGCAAGCAAGCAAGGAAGCATCAAAAGATCGCAGCATATCACTGGGTACTATGGGGAAATGCATCCTCTGTGTGGAAGATGGAAGAAGGACCTTATACAGGATGGAGACAATTGTTTCAGCAGGAGACTAAAGACTTCCACATCTTTAAAAGACCCTTCTCTTTGTTTGGCTATCTGTCCCTGATTCCTTTTACCCACGCTTGCTCCAAAAGCGAGAACTCTCAATGCGGAATCCTGAGTAAAAAGGCTTCCCTTGTCCCTGTTCATCAAGATAGCCTCACTGCTTCCTTCAAGTTCCTTGCACAAAGAATCATAGAATCATTAAAGTTGGAAAATACCTCTAAGATCATCAAGCCTAACCACCAACCCAACACCACCATGCTCATTAACCATGTCCTGAAGTGTCGCATCTACGTGTTTTTTGAAGACCTCCAGGGATGGCGACTCCACCACCTACCAGGGCAGCTCATCCCAGTGCCTGACTACAAGCAAAGCATAGGCATCATCTGGCCTGGAACTGGCCAAGGACACCCAAACACACAAAATATCTTCAGAGAATGCTTCTCCATGTTTCATCTGTGACTACAGCAGAGATGTTGTGTTTGTTTTGGCTACATCCAGACAAATATTTGGTACTTGAGTCTTCAAAACTTCAGAATAATGACAGGAAATGTTGCAAAACAAAGATAGGTCAGACCATCATTATGTTTTAGTTATCTGTGACTTCATGCTGATGTCTTATTCTGCAAGAATCCTATTAAATAGGAGGTGTACTTCATCTGAGACAAGAGATTGAATAATCAGATCATGGTCTGTAAGCAAAACTATTGACAAAACATGACCTGTGAGGAGTGTCTGAGGGAGCTGGGGGTCTGGAGAAGAGGAGGCTCCAGGATGACCTCATCACTCTCTATGGCTACCTGAAGGGAGGTAGGAGCAAGGAAGGGGCAGCCTCTTCTTGGTGGCAAGTGACAGGACCATAGGAAATGGTTTCAAGCTGTGCCAGGGGAGGTTCAGGGTGGATGTTAGGAAATATTTCTTCACTGAAAGGATTATCAAATATTGGAATGGTCTGCTCAGGGTAGTGGTGGAGTCACCATCCCTGAAGGTGTTTAAGCAGCGTGTGGACCTGGTGCTTAGGGACATGGGTTAGTGTTGACTCTTCCTTGCTGGGTCAAGGGTTGGACTGGGTGATCTTTGAGGTCTCTTCCAATTGGATGTTTTCTGTGATTCTGTGAAAATGTATCTTGAGGGTTTGATCCCCTTTCTAGTGAACTCAGATGTTAAGCCTCCATTACCTCACCTCAGTTTGCATTCACTTAGTCCATGCATGTAAATGAGGTTCATGTCCCGCTTGATGTTCCACTACAGGATTTATTATTGACCTTTTATTAGACCAGAATATAAAAAAGACAAACATTTAACATTTGATTGGAAAGCTACAACCAGTTCTTGCTCTCATATTGATGACACACAGATGTGGTGGTAAGTGACATGGTTTAGCACCAGACATTGTAGAGTTAGACAATGGTTGGACTCCATGATCTTAAAGGTCTTTTTCTAACCAAAATGATTTTATGAATCACAGAATGGTAGGGGTTGGAAAGGACCTCTGGAAATTGAATCCAACAATTGACTCTGTGTTGTAGGCTCTGACATTATCTGGTTTAGATTCCCTCTAGACCACTAGTTATAGTCATCAATGGGCCGGAAAATAAACTTGGAAATATTCTGTCCTGAGAAACTGACGATGAGGAGGGTCTCCATACCTAGGGTTTGCATAGGCCAGCCCAGAGTCTTGATAACTACAGACCTTCTGATGTAGGCAGGGACTTAGTGAGGATCATACTACCACATAAGTCAAATTCAAGCCTTGTACAAATTTGTTACTCCCTGCCCAACTCTGTCCTTTGGGAAGCCAGTATTTCATCTGATTAGCTGTATTAAAACATGAGGGTTTACTGCTCTAGAGCTTCCTCCACCTCTGGTAGCAAACTATGAGAGTGGCCCAGTGTCTGATGTGCTGAGGTTTCACGTACAGATAATAAAACACAGTTTCTCAGCTTGCCTCTTTATTTCCTTGCCTTCTGGCTGGTAAATATGTCAAACCAGGTGGACTTCTATATCTGATATTTGGTTTGAGTTTGTACTATCTGTCTCTCTGTCCTGGAAGGGCTCCTACCCTTATTATGCTTATTATATGCTCAACAGATGGAGGAAGGGAATCTTGCCCCTGTGCTCCACTCTGATGAGATCCCATCCCCGACTCTGGAGCCCTCAGCACAGAAGAGACATGGCCCTGTTGGAGAAGGGCCAGAATAGTCTACAAAAATGATGCAAGGGCTAGAAGCCCTCTGCTGTGAGGCCAGGCTGAGAGAGTTGAGTTTGCTCAGCCTGGATGAAAGAAGGTTCCAGGGAAATCTTCTTGTGTCCTTTCAGTACTTAAAGAGACAATAAGAAAGATGGGGACAGCATTTTAGCAGGGCCTGTTGTGACAGGACTAGGGATGAGGGGTTTAAATTAAAGGAAGGGGATTTGACTAGAGAGAAGAAATTCTTTTACATTTAAGGTGGTGAGACCATGGCCCAGGTTGCTCAGGGAGCTGGTAGATACTCCAACTCTGGAACTATTGCAGGTCAGGTTGTCTGGGGCTCTGAGCAACCTGATCTAGTTGCAGATGTCCCCGATAACTGCAGGGGGTTGGACTAGATGACACTGAAAGGTTTCTTGCAACCCAACTTATTCCATGATTCTGTGAGATGTTATAAAACTCTTGTATAGTCCTCAGGTGGAAAATCAGCTATGACAATGCTTAGCAGTGGAGATTTCTGTCTCTCCTTTGTTCAGCCATCTTCTGCCTAAACAACCAGCATAGGTCCATCCTAGTCTAGATGATTTTGCACATCTGAAAATCCCACAGGCCTTCACTGGCTGAGTATTACACAGAGCATCCTACATAAGAAACCATAACTGTCTTCAAATGACCATGCTGATAGGGACACCCTGCTCCATTGTTTCTTCCATTCTCCTCAGAGTCTCTGGCAGTGTCTTTTAAGCCATTTCAGCTTTTGACTTCAAAATGACCATTTAAAAGCCATTCAAAAACCTAATGTGACACATCAGACTGGATGATCTGAATGATGTCTTGTAAGCAAAATGGTTCTATGATTTCATTTGTCTGGTGGGACCTGGGGATCATCTGTAAATGGCCCAACTACACATCCTTTAAGAGCCATTTCTTTTTCTCACTCCAACTCCTTTTATTTCCACACAAGGAGGAGACTCAGGGGGGCTTTCACAGGTACTCCTCCTGTCCTCCTTTGCTTCCCTCTTCCCTCCACTCCCTCACACTGTCCTTTTTCCTCCCTCTTCCAAGTCCCTAGCATGTACAACAGGACTTGGAAGACCATGATGGAGACTGTTTCTACCACTAGAGAAAGGAGCAGGCCAAAAATAGGGTCAAAATACTAGATAGGATCCCTAGTTTCAATCACCAGCTTGGGACATGTCTCTGGACATTCTCCTCTTGGTTTCCCTCCTATGGTCTACTAATGCACCCACCATGGTGGTACTTGAAGGCTGTCCAGAGCATAGTCCCATCATGATGTTGAATGTGCTGCCTGGCCAAGAAGAGCAAAACACCACAATGGGCCACAAATGGCTACTAGGACTGTCGTTAGCCAAAATCCAGGGTGTCCATGTGTTGGTTTGCTATGGATACTTCACACTGTTTCAGGATGTGATTCCAATCTTGTTCATCACTAATCAGGTGCTTTTAGCAGGAGCTTTCACTTGTAGTCCATAGTTGTGTCCTTCAGCTCCAAACACTGCCCATTTTCTGTGCATTTATACTGAATTATTTGTATCCTAATATGCAAAAATAACACTTTATGGTTCATAGAATCATTAACTTTGGAAAAGACCTCTGAGACCTTCCACTCCATACTCCCATGACCACTAGACCATGGCCCCAAATGCTATATCTAATAATTTTTTCAACACCCCCAGGTTCTTGGTTTCTGGTGGTTCATTATGTCAGAGCTGTCAGCCTGCCAGATGCAATCTGAAGGTGTCTGTGTGGAGCACTCAGAGCTCTCAGGTCCTACTCTTTCTCTGTCTTTGGTGGTCATCTCCAACCCTCATGTAATCAGAGATAAGTGAGTTAGTTAAAAATGAATGAAGCAGCTGGCTAAATGCTCGACCAAACAAAATGATCAAAGGGACAGTGCCAGATGTTTTCCATCAGCTCTACAGATGGAGGAACCAGAGACAGCAGTGGGAGCACCAAGCTAAAAAGAAACCAGAGAAGCCAACTCCAGTTTCAACCATAACATGAGGAACTGGCTATAAATATGACATTCCTCAGGGAGGCTCCCAGAGGACTTTCTGTAGGTATTTCTAAGACCTACAGGAAAAACGTGTCCACTATTGTCTGACTTATTCATACACATCCTCCCAGTAAGTGTTTTATTAATAATTATCATTCCTAGCATCTGCAAAAAATCTACTTTAAAAATCATGTATTAGAAAGCTGCTAGAAATGAAAAGAAAAAGGCTTTTCTTTTCCCCATGAAATGTGTTGACTTTTTTCAATCCCAAGGTCTGCCAACCCCGTCTTTTCCTAGCCTACTGTTGTGTGAGGTTTTCTTTTACCACTTTTAGTACATAAGAAAATTTTAATTGTATAGGTTTTGAGTCTGAGTTAACTGCAAAGAGGCTCAAGTAGTTTCAAGATTTACTGTGGAAAAGGAGACACCTTTTCAGTTTTGTCTTCTGGGGAAGTTTATTGTAGAGGGAGATAAGCATCCCAAAGAGTTAAGGTTGTTTATTCTGCGTCACTTAGAAGACATTCTTGACATCACTTGTATATAAGTGAGCAGATGAGCTGCTCAGTCAGCCCTGACAGAAAATAAACCCAGATCACCCAGACTCAGGACATTCAGATCAGACTTCAGTGTGATAAATCTGCTTCTGTCGGGACAAAAACAAGCCAAATTTTGGGGTATAAAGGCTTCTCTTCCCATTTTCTTTCAGTCATTATTTCAGGACACTTTATCTCACTGTGACATCACAGAATTTCAGCGTGGTGGGGGTTGGAAGGAACCTCTGGCGATCACCAGTCCAACCCCCTACTAAAGCAGGGTCATCTAGAGCAGGCTACCCAGGATCACAATGTCCAGGTGGGTTTGGAATCTTTCCAAAGGAGGAGACTCCACAATCCCTCTGGGCAGCCTGCCTCAGGACTCTGGCACCCTCATAGTAAAGAAGTTTCTCCTCATGTTCAGATGGAACCTCCTGGGTTCCAGTTTGTGGCCATTGCCCCTTGTCCTGTGACTGAGCACCACTGAACAAAGCCAGGCCCCATCCTCTTGATCCATACTGTTTAGATATTGATAAGCACTGACATCCCAAAGGTATCTCCGTTGTATCTTGAGAGGGAGAATAGGCTCTGGTGCCATGCTTCCCCAGCATGATGACTTTATGACTGACCCTAATTGTACAAGTCTTAGGAGTGGAGAGCAGGGATCCTGAAAGCAATCAAACAGATAACTCAAGGCAACACAAAAAAAAAATTAGGATTTTTCCTGTTCTTTTCTGGCTCCACAGTTTAGGATGAATACATCCTAGAACATGAGGAGCCTGGAAGCAACTGGAATTTTCCAGTCTTGCCCTTGGCTAGAAGAGAAGCTGAGAAGGGATATTGATTGAGTTTTTCAGTGATGCTGAAGTCTGCTTTGTCCTTTAGCTGTGGTCCTAGATTCGGTAGTATATACAGAACATACAGAATCATAGAATGCTTTGGGTTAGCACGAATATTGATTAAAAAAAGTGTTTAGTCTATGTATAAACAGCTTGATGGCCCTTTTAAAGCTGCCCTAACCCCATTCTGCAGGAAAAAAAGTCTGTGAACATGCTTTCACTGTCCTCTGATTCTTATCTTACTCCCGTGTAAGCATAAGCCACTCATTACAGTGGAAATATCTTTGATTTTCAGTGCAGGATGAGTTCCTGGCTGATAAATATGGTAACAAATGGGCTGAGTTGTTCGCTGAGTCTCATGCTCGAGTCTAGGAAAGCTTGGCATGACTCACTTAGGAATGCTTTGTACTCCCCTAATTGCATAATTACCGTAGAGAGCTCACTGGCCATTTGGCTAAGAGGTCATGCCTGTTTCCTCTGAGCACAGGAATAACTCCTTCTGCCTTCTCCTAGCAGGAGAAAAAGGAGCTTTGAGGAAGCCATATGGTCAAGGTCCCACTTTTCCTCTCTGTAATCCAGAAGCAGTATTTGTACAGAAGTAAAGTCCATCATTTTCTGAAAGGAGGATGGAAAAGTTGACCATCAAATAATAACAAAAATCATCATTTTCACCTTCAAACTGAGTATCTGCATGTTCTGGGATGTTTGGCACCAGTGCTGGTCACCTGAACTCTCATAAATGGGACTAAAAACAGTGAGGGGGATGTCACAAGCACAGGAACTTTCTCCACTACACTCATGCATTAGAGACTAACTCTAACAACCGAACAAAGCAAACAGAGATTTCTCCAACATTGTTCTCAAAGCAATAGTTTTAAAAAAGACACAAGTAACAACTGCAGCCATGAAAAGCAAAGGACAAGTGAAACAAAAGGGACCTGGATACCCCATGAGTAAAATGGAAGGCGGACTTGCCAGTTTCATTAATGGAATTAAGGGAAGATTGGGCTGGAAAATTATCCCGGATCTCAACACCTCAGTGTTCAGGACTCACTCAGTGTGTGGAACTAGTAAAATAAGTCTGCAAGGTAGAAGAAAAAGAGAAAGATAGAAAGGAATGAAGGGAAGACATTAAAGTACAGCTATCTTTAGTCGCCCTGATGCTCTCTTGGTCTGAAGAACGACTGGAATTTGTGATCCATCTTAACCAATTTCCTAATGCAATCCAACAGCAAATTTGGAAGCAAGGATTCTGTTTTGGAGATTGGTAATGAATAAAGGGCAATGATTTTAAACTAGAGCAGGGTAGATTTAGGTTAGACATTAGGAAGAAGCTCTTTACTATGAGGGTGGTGAGACACTGAAAGTGGTTACCCAGAGAAGTTATGGACGCCTTATCCCTGGAAGTGTTTAAGCTCAAGCTGGATGAGGTTGTGGGAAACCTGGTCTAGTGAGAGGTGTCCCTGCCTGTGGGATTGGCATTACATGATTTTTAAGGTCCCTTCCACTTTACAACATTCCATGATTCTACAATCATTATGTAGTCAAACTTTCACCCTGCAACCACTTTCACTACACATGAATTTCCCATCCTTCATTGCACTTTGATGCATATTCCACTCAAAGCAGCTAAAGCCCATATTCTTCTGTCCCCCCTTGGAGCCCACCAGCTAACATCCCCTAAAATACAACAGCTTGTACATGCTCTCCTCCCACTGGACTTGGGTATGAAGACTTTTATGGCTTCTATACTTAATTCTGCTAATACTGCTGGTGTATGTTGTAGACACACCTCCATAGGATACCTCCATGACTGACATTTCAAGAGTTGTACATGGATGTGAATCCAAGTGTCTGATGTGTTGATGTTGCTTTATTAGTGTAAACTTTGGTGCTGTGTCCATTTCTGGGCTTTCCAGTTCAGGAGAGACAAGGAATTACTGGAGAGAATTCAGTGGAGGCTAAAAGATGCTGTGGGTACTGGAGCATCTATTTGAGGAGCAAAGGCTGAGAGACCTGGGGCTGTTTAGCCTGGAGAAGAGCAGCCTGAGAGGGGATCATATCAATGCTCAGCAAAAGCTAAAGGGTAGGAGGCAAGAGGATGGGGTAAAGAGGATGGGGTAAAGAGAATGGGGCCAGACTTTTTTCAGTGGTGCCCAGCAATAGGACAAGGGGCAATGGGCACAAACAGGAAACCAGGAGGTTCCACCTGAACATGAAGAGAAAATGCTGTGAGGGTGCTGGAATCCTGAGGAAGGCTGCCCAGAGTGGTTGTGGAGTCTCTTTCTCTGGTGAGATCCCAAACCCACCTGTGATACTGAGCAACCTGCTGTGGGTGACCCTGCTTTAGCAGGGGGGGTTGGACTAGATGACATGCACAGGTCCCTTCCAACCCCCATCATGCTGTGCTTCTGTGATTCTATCCATGGACTTCCCAGCTTTGTGTTTGGATTGGCAGGACTGTTTAAGATTACTCATTTCTTTAGAGGTTCAAAACAGTTACTTACATCTTTCGTTCTTTTTTATCAGCATAGTGGGAAGCAGAGCAATTCAATACCAACTGAGGTTACATTAGCTTCCCCTTTCTGTGAGAAACCTCTACTTAGAAATTTTCCAAAGTAGAAGTGTTTTCAAGAGAAAACATTATCTGAGAGACACTCACATGCAAGCCTGCCTCTGTTGTGTAGAGCTAATCTTCTGATTTTGAGGGAGCATCACTCCAAAGCAAGAGACAAATTTTGGTGAGTGAAAAGAAGATGAAAGGTCTTGATTCCTAAGCTGACAAATAACTGATTAGATGTTTATCAAATTGAAGGTTAATATCCAAGGCTGATTCTGTTCTCACAGGTAAACATCTGAAGGGCAGGCTTCATCAGAGCTACATCTAAGCAAACTCAACAGAAATCGGTGGGAAGTCAGGCTCTGGGTCACTACCGCTTTTGCTCTCAAATAAGGACACCACCTCTGTTCCTTGCATGCTATTTTACATCATTCTCCTGGAGAGCCAAGGAGGTAGCATGCTGTAGTGTGGAGTGGCTGCCCAAAGGGTCAAGCAACACCAGGCAAGAGTCTATAGTAAAGCCTCTTGCATTAGGATAGCAGCAGGGGAAACAGAGAATCGTAGAAGCATTTAGGCTGGGAAATATTTTTAAGATCATCAAGTCCAACCATTGACCTAACACCACCATGCCCACTAAACCATGTTCCAGATTGCCATGTCTATGTGTATTTTGAACACCTCCAGGAACAGTGACTCTATCACCTCCCTGGGCAGCCTGCTCCAATGCCTGACCACTCTTTCAGGAAAGAATTTTTTCCTAATATCCATACTAAACCTCCTCTGATGCAACTTCTAGTTTCATCACTTCATAACGGAGAAGAGACCAAGAGCCACTTCAATCTCCTTTCAGGTAATTGTAGAGAACGTCTCCCCTCAGCCTCCTTTTCTCCAGGTTGAACACACCTAGTTCCCTCAGCTGCTACTCAGATTTAGACCCTTTGCCAGCTCAGTGTCCTTCCTGGAGTGAGGGCTCCAAACTGAACCCAGTATTTGAGAAGCAACCTCACCAGTGCCGAATACAGGGGGATAACCACTGAACTAGTCTTGCTGGTCACATTATTGATGATCCAAGCCAGGATGCTGTAAGCCTTTTTGGCCACCTGGACACACCACTGGCTCTTCTTCAGCAGGCTGTCAACCACCACCCCCAGGTACAGAAAAGGCAGACAAGGAAAGAGTTTTTAGAAGATGAAGTAGGGATTAAGCCAGAGCCTATTTTACCATTTGCTGAAGTGCTGAGAGCATTTGCCTTCATGGATTCTGCATTCCAGAGGGCTGCATGCTGGGTTAATAAAATCCCTCTCTTGAACAGGCTTTGGAAACTCAGCCGGTCACTGGCTGCCCGTATGGCAGGATTTGGCTGTTGCTATCAGACAGCTGCAGGAAGCTGAGGACAAGAAAGGGGATACAGGACCAGAAATCTCAGGGACACGTCGATATATGGAGAGACATATGGCTTTGCCTCATGGCAGGAGCTTCCAAAATATGTTCCTCATCAAAATACCAGGATCCTCTTTTTTGTTTGTTTGTTTGTTTTCATTCAGGAACTTCAATCTGCACTTCTGCTTTTTTCTTTCTTCTTTTTTTTAACCATATATGATTTAAGCCTTCATGCACCCCAAGCTTAAATTTCAAGAGCATTTCAAAACAATTAGCACACCTACAAGAAAAAAGAGCAAACCCCACCCTATTTCTGTTTTTGCTCCCAGACTCAAAGGGAGATTTGGTTGAGCATTTTTTTTTCCTTGGGGAAGAAATGCCATGCTCCCCAGTAACCCAACACCAAAGCCCTGAGCTCTGTTTTGAGCAGCAAAATGCCATTCTTGCAGGGTCTAAAAACCCAGACTGGCTGTCTTTCTTTTCTTAACATGAAATTGTGTATTTTGGTCCTGCTCTCCACCAAGAGTTGAGCAGAACAAAGGAGTTATCTTTATGGGACAGCCGGGGAAATACACAAAGAACAGGAAGATGCAGCTAACCTAACTAATGCCACTGAAAACAAAATAGCTATCAGGCTATAAATAAACAATCTGAAGCAAAGAGCATTTCTTATTATTATTTTTTTTTAGGATGCAGGGATAATGAGAGCTTCCTCAGACCTCTTTTATTTTTTTCAGTCAACATTTCCTACCCTCCTCAATTTTTCTCGATTTGAACTTTCACACCACGTCTTTTGAACAAAAGTGCAAAACTCCAGCACAGACCTTTAGGAGAAAGGTCAGTGTTTTCCACAACAATAAAATCGCCCAAACTGCTGGTTTTTTACAACTCTGGAAATCCACCCATTCTGACAGAGCAGGGAGGTGAACGCACCCAGGGCTGTGTTGATGAAGACAATGCTCAGTTTCCTGAAGCCCAAAGGAATTTTCTTATTTAGACTCGGTCTCTCTACCAATGCAATCTCCCATTGTGTGCGTGTGGGTGTGCGAAGCAGCCACTGCTGCTTCACCAAAAGGCAAAGCCTGGTCCCGACCTCGTGGGTGAATGGGGAAGGAATTAAACAACACTCTCAACCAAAGCCAGAATCAACTTTTGCAGCGCCGGACTCCGTCACTCCGACCTCCTCACTTTCTGTATTACAGCCCTAAACAGAAGCCTCATTCGCATGCTGCCTTTTTGTCGTTTTTCTTTTCCTAGGGATTGTCTTGTTTGAGTATCTTGGGCAGGAAACTGCCCCTGATCTGTTGATTTACAAGATTTAAAATAAACCCTTGGATTTCCCCCTCCCAGTCCTGACCAGCAGCACTGGGCTGAATCACTTCCCCACCGAAGACAAGAAACCTGCAAGAGCAAAGTGCTCCGAAAGTACTCAGGAAGCACTCTCAGGCTGACACACAGCCAGCAAAAGCCGCAAGTGACACCACTTAAACATCAAGGCATGACTCCAGTCCCCACCGCTCAGGCTTTACCTGCTGGTGGGCGAACGGCCGGCGGGGATGTCCTGCACAAAGCTTTGCTCCATACCCGCCATCCTGGCAGGGCTGTGGGGATGGTAGGCTGTCAGGACGACGCTGCCAGAGTCCTTCATCTCCATGGTGTCATAGGCACATGTCGGTAGTGACAAAACCGACGGGGAGGTGGCGATGGGGAAAGTGAGAGAGTTCCTGTCACGATCGTGAGCCCATGGGCTGCCTCTGTTCCGTCGCAGCCTCTCGGTACGGGTTGCTGTCAGCAGAGCCGTGTAACCGACACAGGGCTCTCCTCTCCCTGTCAGGAAAACTGGATTAGCATATATTCCAAAACACCGCCCACCAACAGCCAACGGGGAAGTTACTACGAACCTAGGAAACTCGAAACCTGAGTTAATCCCACACGGCACCCGAACGACCGCGGGGAAAACTCCTCCTTTGCTTGTTTTCTTTACTTTTTTTCTTCTTTTCTTTTCTGTGAGGTGCCAGTTTCTCAATCCTCCTCTCCTTTAGGTTCAACCTAACATTATTTGCTGGCGAAGCAGCAGGGTGAGAGGAAAGAGCTGCTCAAACACAGAACGTGGGCTGACAGAGCACAGAGTGAGTTAAAAGTGCTCACAGGAGCTCAGAAAGCAACTGAACTCTGCACTGTTTAAATGATCAGGAGCAGGAATCCTGATTTCCTGCATTTTTGTGGCAGGGAACTGGACTTGGTTTCCTCTGAAAGCTGATGAAGCTTTGGTTCTGCCTGGGTACCTAATTATGAGGGCACTGGGAAATGAGTGAATTTGGTTTATGTTACTCTGTGTTCATCTGGAGCAATCCCATAAATAGGATTTGATGATCTTAAGAGTCCTTTTCCAACCAAAGTGATTCTGTGAATACACTCCTAACTGATGGGTATTTTCTTCGTGTATGATATTCAGATGCTAATTGAAAGGTTTTCTTCCAAAAGGAAAACAGTCATAGCCAAAATCACAGAATAGAAGAATCATGGTTGGAGTCAAACTGTTAGCCTAACAACATCACAGCCATTAAACCATGTCCCAAAATGCCATGCCTATATGTTTTTTCAATCATCTCCAGGGCTGCTGACTCCATCACTTCCTTGGGCAGCTTGTTCCAATGCCTGACCACTCTTTCAGAAAAGAAATTGTTCCTACTATTCAACCTAAGCCTCCCCTGGTTCATTTTCAGACAATTTCCTCTCATTCTGTCACTTGATACTACAGAGACACAGGGTCCAGCTTGAGCAGTGCTTAAAGAGTATTCTTTAGACAAAAGAAGACAACTCACCCAGCCCTTTATTTTCTTCTCCCACTTCCTCAGTGTTTGGGGGGGTTATGACAAGAAATGTTTCTGATAAATGCCCGTTCCAGAAAACTTATGTCCTGGCTATGAAATCATGGGAAAGATGTCCCTAGGGTTGGATTGATGGCTTGACTTAATGAAGGAGGAACTTCTTACCTGTGAGAGTGCTAGAGCCCTGGAGCAGGCTTTTCCAGAGAGATTCCAAACCCACATGGACATTGTAATCTCAGGTAACTTGTTCTAGTTGACCCTGCTTCAGCTGGGGGGTTGGACTAGATGATCTTCAGAGATCCTTTCCAACTCCCACCACTCTATGATTCTGTGATCTTAGAGGTCTTGTTCTAACCTTAATGATTCTGTGATTCTATAATTTTATTTTATGAGCCTCAACTCCCTGAGCACATGGGTGAAACATCCTCAGCAGCACCCTCAGTGTAGGTACTGTGTAAAATACCCTTTGGGCTCCTCTCTTTCATCCTCCTTGAGTGAAGATGCTCTCCTTAGTACAAAGCTACCTAAATTCAACTGTCCGTCTCTCCAGCTAGCAAAGTCACTCAGGCTTTGGAGGACATAAAAATTATTCATCTCACCTCCACCTTTTCACCACTGAGCTCGGTGTGCTGCCTGGAGGGGCAGGACCGTTTCGGTCAAATATGTTGGTGCGACTCATGCAGGCAGTGCCCAAGTTAATTTTAAATTAGCCAGCACAGCACACTGATAAGAGCTCACTTGGCACCACTTCTTGCCAGACTCACCCAGGAAGCATAAATATTTGAACACACAGAGCCTCTGGGCTTGCTCTTGCTACACTGTTAACATATCCCGGATTAAATATTTTAAAAAGTCAGGTTTCCCAGGATAAAATAATGGTTGCTTCCATGGTAGCATGGAGGCCCCTCTGGGAGCTGCTGTGCAGCAGGCTACATAATGGGATGAAAAGCTGGACATGTGACAGCAATGTGCACATGCAGACTTGAACCAGCCCTGGGCTTCATTCCCCAGCAGCTTGGGCAGCAGGTGGAGGGAGGGGATTCTGCCCCTCTGCTGAGACTTCACCTGCAGAGCTAGATCCAGCTCTGGCATTCTCAGTGCATGGAGTTGTTGGAGAGGGGACAGAGGAGGCCACAAAAACGGTACAAGTGCTGGAAGCCCTCTGCTGTGAGGATAGGCTGAGAGAGCTGGGGTTGTGCAGCTTGGAGAAGTCTCCAAGGAGACCTTCTAGTGGTCTTTCAGTACTCAAAGGGGAAGACTGGAAAGCTGGGAATGGACTTTTTGGCAGAGTTTGTTGTGACAGGACAAGGAGTGATGATTTTAGGCTAAAAGAGCACAATTTAGGCTAGATCTAAGGTAGAATTTTTTTCCACTGAGAGTGGTGAGACCCTGGCCCAGGTTGCCCAAAGAGGTGGTAGATGCCTCATCTCTGAAAACATTCAAGGTCAGATTGGACAATGCTCTGAGCAACCTGCTCTAGCTGCAGACATCCCTGATGACTGCATCAGGTTTGCACTAGATGACCTTGAAAGGTCCCTTTCAACTCAAATCCATCTGTAATTCTATGATTCTTTCTGTTAGAAATGAAGAAGGCTCTAAGCTAAGTCTAGAACCATTACCTGCTGCCTGTGGTATCAGGATTCTGTCTGTGGTACCACCAGTGAGGACTGGGGTGAATGCTAAAACCAGTTAATGTTTCATTTAGCTCTGTGGTTATTGGGGTATTCAGGAGAGGAATAGAGTCTGAAAAATTAGGATAGATATCCTCATAGATCTCATAACCCAACTCCATTGAGCACAGACAATGCCAGGTTGAAACCTGGCTGCTGGATGACCAGGGATGGTGTTGCCAATGGCACGTTTTTCTCTTTTCACCCTGGCTTTCCATATCCTTTCTGGACCACTTGGTGGGTACCCCACTTCTCTTATTGGAGTAAATTGCAAACATAAATTTATATTTGGCACAAGCACAACTCAATATGTTGAAAGTCAAGCAGCCAAAATACATATATCAAACTGAGAGAGGAAGATTTATAGAATAAACCATAAAACATCTTCTGACAGCCTTGAAAACCATTCTCCACAATTTACTTCAAGGAACTTAAATGCATTATCCAAAATTTACTTCAGGAAACCAAACACCTGAAGAAATGAGAGGAAGTGGCCTGAAATTGTGCCAGGGGAGGTTTAGATTGGCTATTAGGAAAAATTTCTTCAGTGAAAGACTGGTCAGACATTGGAGTAGGTTGCCCAGGGAGGTGGTGGAGTCACCATAATGGCCACGGTGGTCTTAGGTTGACCATTGGACATCATGATCTTAGGGGTCTTTTCCAACAGAAGCAAACATGGTGGAAGGCACAAAACCACCAGAAATCATGTAGGTGTCTTTTAGGTGTCTTTCACCTCCAGATAAGATTTTTTTCCTGCCATTCCCACCATCACAATATGTGCTTTCCCCAGTACCACCAGAAAAAAACATAATGATGGCTATGCACTTGAAACTCTATCTAGATAAATCCCACAGTAGAAATGCCATATATTTTTAGCATTATTTTTATTTCCTCTCTTCCCGTAATAAAAAAACCCCAAAACAAACCCCAACAATCCACCACAACCAACAAACCCAAACACCAACAATGACTTGGAAAAGAACACAGTTACCCTCTCACCAGTAAAAACTATATCAAGAGAAGAGGCCCACCCTTATGAAATGGGATTTTCTCTCTCAGAAAAATAAACACAGAAGATTTTATGTGGAGATTTATAATGTGCTGGTGCGCAAACTGGAGGCTTGTATGGAAATGTCAGGGTGTTTGGCATGAGTACAAATAGATATTTCCAAAATCAATCAGCCAAAAAACATACATCAAGCTGAGAGCTAAAAATGTTTATATGCAGAAAGTCTCTTGGGATTAGACATCTGCATATTATTCAGAAGTAAAAATGATGCTAAAGCATCATAGAGATACCCATTAGGCCTTACAGAGAGTTTTAACTGGACTGGTGATACAACCATAAAAGAATGGCAACAAAGCTGGTGAAGGGCCTAGAGAGTATGTCTGAAGAGGAGCAGCCAAGGCAACTGAAATTGTTTAGTCTGGAGAAGTGGAGGCTGAGGGAAGACCTCATTGCTCTCTACAACTCCCTGAAAGGAGGTTGTAGTGAGGTGGGGGTTGGTCTCGTCACCCGAAAAAACAAGTGATAGGCCAAGATGAAATGGCTTCTGGTTGCATTAGGGGATGTTTAAGTTGGACATTAGGAAACACTTAATTTGTGAAGGAGTGGTCAGTCATTGGAGCAGGCTGCCCAGGGAGGTGGTGGAGTCACTGTACCTGGAGGTGTTCATGAAATGTGTTGACATGGAACTTTGGGACATGGTTTAATGGCCATAGTGTTGTTAGGCTGAACGTTGGATTTGATCTTAAAGGTCTATTCCAACTGAACCAATTCTACAGTTCTACAGAGTGGATGAGGCAGTGTGGGCCAGATGTGCCACCTTCAGATATATCCATCCAAATCTATTAGTTAAAGGAAAATTTATTCTGATTTGTGAAGAAGCAAATAGGAAAATACTTTAATCCAATATGCTTGTGCTTCTATAGGATCCCGGACTGTGGAGTAATCAGGATTATGAGAGTTCTAATTGTTTTGGGTTGTTTTTTTTTTTTTTTTTCAGATAGTCAGTAGTTCCACAGCCCTTTCAAATTCCCTGGAAATGATATTTGGGTGAGAGAGAATATTGTGAGGATGTTTTTGGTGGCAACCACGAAAGTGAAGGTACAGAAAGATGCTTGGGGTGTGGGGCAGAAAGACTCGTTACACCAAAGAGTTTGTAGGATCATGGAATGATTTGTGTTGGAAGGGATATTTAGAGATCATCTAATCCAAGCCTCCTACAACCAGCAGGAACATCTGCAACTACAGCAGGTGGCTCAGAGCTTCAGACAATCTGACCTGGAATAGTTCCAAGAATGGGGCTTCTACCACCTCTCTGGGCATGGAGACAGTTGTGCTTCCAGCTTTGACATTGTGCTTATGCCAAGAGCAATGTTTTACACTTTCAAAAACACAGCAAATCTTTAGCTATATCTTAAGCAATGGGCCCAGACACTGAGAACTCAGAGTGAAAAACCTTTATTAACCTCAAAACCGTAAGTTAGCGGCTATATAGTTGTATGATCAAACCTTTAGCTCTTCTGTTGACTATCTGTGAAAGCCATATGCAAGAAGAATAAATGCTCAGAAAGTTACTAATTACAGGGTATTAAGATGAAAGAAAAGAAAATGCTATCAATAATGGTTCTGTATTTACATTATGTTTATTAGGAATCATTATGGCAGTAACATGGACAGCCTTTGTTCAGCAAATTTAATGTCTATTACTTGGATAGGAACTTACATTTTTTTCACATAGACTTTCAAAAGCCTTTTCTGGTTAAGCCAAGGGGGGCTGTCACCAAGAGGAATGGGGTTTGTCAAGCAGAGGCTCTTGTCCCGACATAGCGGGGACATGGACCATTATATCATAAGAGCAGATTCAGAGAGCCCTGGAAAACACAAAATTCCCTTTGAACTACAAGTCAAACAAAAATCTCTGGGTATTGAATTTCACTGCTTGCTTCCATCTTAAATTAGCCAGGGCAAAGTTGGACAGAATTTGCAAAACTTTGAAGCTAATCTGGGACCAGTTTAATATGAACTTGGGATAGATGCAGTTTGAAAAGGAAGCTGTGTAAAACACAACATATTTCACTGATTAAATCAAGGAAAACAGAGTGGAGCAATACACAGAGAAATATCTTCCTAGCACTGGGCTGAAATTTCCTCATACCCCTTGAAATTAATTTTCTTTCTATCTCTCTGAAAGAAACAAAAAGCAGGACCACCATATTTCTCCATGCTTTGGGGGGAAAAAGTAAAAATTATTTCTCAATTGTCTCTAATTCAACATTTGGATGGAAAGATGCTTGAAGGGTTGGGGGCAGAAAGGCTCATCACACCAAAGAGCTCACAGGATCAGAGAATGGGGTGGAAGTGAGTATTTAAAGGTCATCTAGCCCAACATCTCTGCAGTGATCAGGGGCAGCTTCAAGTAGATAAGGCTGCTCAGAGCCTCAAACAACCTGACCTGGAATGATTCCAGGAAAGGGACATCTACCACCTCTCTGGGCAACCTGGGACATAGTCTCACCTGCCTCATCAGGAAAAATTTCTTCCTTCTATCTAGTCTAAATCTGCCTTTTTTTTTAGTTTAAATCCATCACCCTTTGTCCTGTCATAACAGGCCCTGCTAAAAATTCTGTCCCCAACAGTCTTATTTGCCCCTTTGGGTACTGAAATGCCAAAAGATGTTCTCCCTTGAGCTTTCTCTTCTCCAGGCTGTATAAGCCCAACTCTCAGCCTGTCCTCACAGCAGAGGGCTTCCAGCTCTTGGATCATTTTTGTGGCTTCTTCTGGTCCTGCTCCAACAGGTCCATGTTGCTCCTGTGCTGGAAACTCTGGAGCTGGACCCATTATTGCAGGTGGGGATCTCATCAGAGTGGAGCAGAGGGGCAGAATACGTTTGATAATATGACCTCAAAATCCAAAGGGACATTAATAATTGTACTTCCCAGTGGTTTTTTTTGCTGCACATTAGGTACATTCAAACTGCTTTGTTGAAAAAATAAAAATAAATAAAAATTCTTAAATCTTAAAACAGTGGCTAAAGGTGAAGAGGGAAGTTATAGGTGTATATAGACAAGTCCTAAGCATATATATATATATATATATATATATACACACACACACACAAAGTTTCTTAGGTGCTTGCCTGGCCCCTCAAACACAATAGTTTTTAAAAGGACAATCATAGAATTGTTTTGGTTGCAGAAGGCCCTGGTGAGACCCCACCTGGAGTACTGTGTCCAGTTCTGGAGCCTCTATTACAAGAGGGATGTGGAGGTGCTGGAACGTGTCCAGAGAAGGGCCACAAGGATGATCAGAGGGCTGGAGCACCTCTCCTATGAGGACAGACTGAAGGAGTTGGGGCTGTTCAGTCTGCAGGAGAGAAGGCTCCGAGGTGACCTAATTGTGGCCTTCCAGTATCTGAAGGGGGCCTACAGGAAGGCTGGGGAAGGACTTCTCAGGATCTCAGGTAGTGATAGGACTAAGGGGAATGGAATGAAGCTGGAGGTGGGGAGATTCAGGCTAGATGTGAGGAGGAGGTTCTTCCCCATGAGAGTGGTGAAACCCTGGAATGGGTTGTCCAGGGAGGTGGTTGAGGCCCTGTCCCTGGAGCAGGCTGGATGAGGCTCTGTCCAGCCTGATCTAGTGTGGGGTGTCCCTGCCCATGGCAGGGGGGGTTGGAACCAGATGATCCTTGTGGTCCCTTCCAACCCTGAATGATACTATGATACTAAGATCATGAAGCCCATCTGTTAATGCACTCCTGCCAAGTCCACCCACTGAACCATGCCACAAGGCTCTCTCTAGTTGGCTTTTCATGCAAGCAACTATCTTCCCAATTTTACAACTTTTTGTTTTAGTTCTACCTTAATTATATAATCATTAAATAATAATTATAATTAATTAGATATATTATTTTATATCTAAATATATAATGGCACTGTGAGGACTCAGTTTCCCTGTACTAAATGCCAATCACAGCATCACAGTATCACCAAGGTTGGAAGAGACCTCGAGGATCATTGAGTCCAACCTGTCACCACAGACCCATGACTAGACCATGGCACCAAGTGCCACATCCAATCTTCTCTTGAACACCTCGAGGGCCTAATTCAATTCTATTTTAGAAGTATCAAGATGGAAACACATATATTAAAAATTCTCCTTGCTCTCTATCATAGAATCATAGAATTGTTTCACTTGGAAAAGACTTCTATGCTCATAGAGTCCAATCATCAACTTAAGACCACTGTGGACATTAAACAATGTCCCAAACTGCCATATCCACCACCTCCTGGACAGCCTCTTCCAGTGTTTTTTTTTCCTAACATCCAATCTAAACCTCCCCTGGCACAACTTCAGGCTATTCTTTCCCTTCCATGCTGCAGAGTCTAATTTCCATTTTCAGCTGGTACTTAGAGAAGTATTTCAGAGCAACAACCAGCCTCTCCCAGGGCTACTTTTCGTAACTTAACCACATCACCACTCCTTCATGTAATTTTAACTTGCTGCCTCAGAATAAAGACAGAAAAAAACCAACAAAAACACAAAACTTGACCACAGCCTTCAGCTGTGGATGTCAGCTGGCCCAGCTGGAGTATTTAGATCAACATCTCATGAAGAAGCCTGAACTTAAAGGATGACTAAAAGGATATGAGATTTTACTTAAAGTAAACCTTCAGGAACCCCTATTGTGACAGGCAGGCTAAGGAAGTTTATTTTTCTGTACAGAATTGACATGGGGATAATAATACAGGAGTTGTCAAATCTGGGCTAAGGAGACACAGCCTTTGAACTCCCAGAAAAGCCTCACAAAGGTGCCTTAAAGACTTTGTTTTCTAGAATTTTGTATCTTTTTTTTTTTTAAGATAGAAGAAGCAATAGTAAATAACTCAAAAAATGACCATATTGAAAGTTCACCAAAGTGTGATTGATGTACATTTCATCAAAGGATCAGATAGGCTGGAGAAGGCCTTTAAAACCATCAAGTCCAACCTTTAACTCAGCACTGCCAATTTAAATCAGGCCTGGAACTGAAATATCTGAGGTCGTGTTTCATGAAGAGGAATGTTTTGTTTCATACTCCAATTAAAGACCTTTGGAAAACCACCAGTTGCCACAACACCTGGTTTCTCTTCTTTTTGCCTCATTACTTGACCTGAGCATAAGGACAAGCAACAGTTTTCTCAGGGACTTTTTCACTCTCAGTTTGAAAAGATGAAGGAAGAATAAGAAATAATAAGAAATAATTTCCTGAAGTTCTGCTTAATTGTTGGCTAAGGAATTTTTCCCTGTTCTAAAAGCAGTGATGCTACCAATGTCAATCTCCCATTCAGTCACGTTCCCAACTGCCCACATCAAGGCACACTGACACCTTTAGAGTGGAAAAAAGTCTGGAATCCTTCTGACATCACAGGAATAGAAAGCAGAGAGGCTAAATCAAGCATTAGAAACTACCCTTCATGATGCATAAAAATTCTTTTTAAGTAAGTAAGTCAAGTAATTCTTTTAAAGTAAATTCTTTTAAAGTAAGTAATTAAGACCACAAACCACAGTAAAAATTTTCCTGACATGAGTCACCCCCTTCTCAGACACCTTTCTTCATGGGAGGTTTTGGTACTGAATATCAGGAGACTCACACACAACTATGCTTGACTCTTAAGTGACATCCTGGTGCTCCATTTTTCAGAGCAGTCTTGGTGCTTTCTGCCCACATCAGCCAAGAAGGTCAACCATGTCCTGGGCTGCATCCCCAGCAGCATGGGTAGCAGGTGGAGAGAGGGGATTCATCCCATCTGCTGCACTCTGATGGGACACCACTTGCAGTGCTGGGTCTAGCTCTGGAGTTCTTAGCATAGGAGTGACAGGAAGCTGCTGGAGCAGGGACAGAGGAGGCCACCAAAATGATGCAGGATCTGGAACCACTCTGGTATGGGAACAGGATGAGAGAGTTCAGCCTGGAGAAAAGAAGGCTCCAGGGAGACCTTCTGGTGGCCTTTTAATCCTTAAAGTGACCAATAAGAAAGCTGGGGACAGGCTTTTTAGCAGGGCCTGTTGTGACAGGACAAGGGGTGATGGTTTTAAACTAAAAGAACAAAGTCCAGACTAGAAAGAAAGGAGATATTTTTTATGGTGTGGGTGGTGAGACCCCTACCCAGGTTTCTCAGAGAGGTGGTAGGTGCCCCATCCATGGAACCCCTTCATATCAGGCTGTTTGGGGCTCTGAGCAACCTGCTGCAGTTGCGGGTGTCCTTGCTGAATGCAGGGGGTTGGACTGGATGATGTTTAAAGGTCTCTTCAAACTCAAAACCATTCTATGATTCAAGATTCACAGAACCATAGACCTGTTCTGGTTGAAAAAGACCTCTAAGATCATCAAGTCCAACCATCAACCCAGCACCACCATGGGCAGTATTTCATTCCAGGAGGTATTTTCCTTGCAAGTGGTTATTTATCAGTTTATTCTCTGCAGAGGATATGAACTAGTTTTGATGGGATGTCTAGGGAGACTTAGGGAACATTCCACCTAATGATTATTAAATTATACAAGTCAATCCCAAGCAAAAACATTTAAATGAAGATAACTTTGCTAAGTACATAAACAGACATCTTTCAAGGCTGCTTTTGTGGCACCATTTTGAACACCATGACCTTAAATATGTTTTAGAAGCACTAGAATGCTGCTCTAAGTGGGTGGTTGCATCACCATGGTAAGCTAATTGAGCAATAATGATCAGAGAGGGCCAGAAGGGAATTTTGCAATATAAAGCATCTGGGAATCACGAAGCTGGAAGACTGCAATGAACATTTCCAATTTTTTTCTTAACAAGTTGAAGATATCCCTGAAGACTGCAGGGGGGTTGAACTAGATGACCTTTAAAGGTCTCTTCCAACCTAAGGCATTCTATGGACAAGTGTGAGCTTTTGCCTCTATGATAGTGGTATAAGGAATTTTGTTTTGTAGCTGAAAGATAGATCAAAGTCTGAGGACACAGAAATGCATCTTTAAATTTCATTATTGTGTATTGTTCACAGAAAAATTAGTATTCCCAGGGCTTCTTCTGTCAATTGTGTTAGTGAAAATTGCATGAAAAAAATTATTAAAAGATAAAATTACAGTTATCCCAAAGGCTTTTTTGTGAGAGTAGGGAAGAGCATGAAGTTAGCATTTATTTCTTTCATTTGTGTTTTGTTTCTATTCACATGTAATAGATCAGTGGCCTCCATGGGCTGCAATCCCTGTTATGCAGCCCTATTAAAACTGAAGTCCCACCAGGGATGAAATAGATCCATTTAATAAGTGGATGTTTCACACAAACAAGCCAGGGCTGCAGATGACATGGGTTTGGTTTGGAACTTCATGGAACAAATGGGAAAGTGGCAGTATTAATGTACCTTAATGGATTCAAAGCACCATGTTTATGATTTTGCTTCAGTTCAGAGTTATTACCTTTCTGCAGTGCCTGTGCATTGCTGAGTCCCCTCAGAGTTTTCAGAAGCTTCTGGGCATTTTCAAGTTGGGCTAGATGACCTCCAGAAGTCCCTTCCAACTACTTGGTGCCATGGTCTAGTCATGAGGTCTGTGGTGACAGGTTGGACTCGATGATCTTTGAGGTCTCTTCCAGCCTTGGTGATACTGTGATACTGTGATTCTGACTTTTCTGTGATTTCTCTACTGTACTTTTCCCCTACTTTTGATCCTGCTTGTTGTCATATCTGACTATAGGTTTCAGGCTCAAAAAAAGCATGAGCAGACTCTAGCTCATTTTTCTACATGACTATCGTACAGGAAGATTCTTGAAAGGCTGAAGGCAATAGGTAGGAACATGTCTTCTTGGTCCCTGTCTCCAGAGAAGATGAGTAATGGGGGGAGGGGCACAAAAGAAGGGGCTGCAAGGAGCAGCTCAGCTCATGGAAAGATGAAGTCAGCACTGTCAAGTCTACCATGAAACCATGTCCCACCACATCTACAGGGCTTCCAAACCCCTCCAGAGATGGGGATTGCACCACTTCCCTGGGCAGCCAGTTGTAGGGCCTGACAACCCTTTTGAGGAAAAAATTTTTCTTCATGTCCAACTTAAACTTTATATGCAGCATTTCCTACTGCTGCTATTATAAATGGAGGGCCTTACAGGGCATTTCTTCAGGTCTTCTGTTTTCAGGATGAATTAGTATTAATTACTGTAGAATAGGAAGGGTAAACCCTGGACAGAATACAAGTTATCCACATAGGTTAAAGTTTTATTACTGAGGGGATGGACCAGACAATCTCCAGAGGTTCCTTCCAACCCCCATCATTCTGTCACTTTGTGAATGATCAGTGTTAATACCCCATGGAGGAACCCCAAATTAATGTTGTGACTCTGCCTACTGTTGGTTGGGGAAAGCATTGGATAAATGTGTAGTTTGTCAATGAAAACAACTTGCCTTTTAAATTCATGAAGTGAATTTCATGATCAAAAGACAGCATGAGTGAAGCCCCTTACTTGGCCCACCTGCTTTGGCCCATCGAAAGTGCTTTTGTAGCATCCCATACTGCAAATGACTGTTGCCTCCTGTCAGCACACATGGCACACACCAAGACATCAAATTTCTAGACTTCTAGTGATCACAGAATGGCTTGAGTTGGAACAGACCTCAAAGGTCATCTAGTTCCAACCCGCCTGCCATGGGCAGTGACACCTCCCACTAGAGCACGCTTCATGCAGCCTGGTCTTAAACACTTCTGGGAATGAGGCATTCACAACTACTCTGGTACTGATGTCTCTTTGGGTATATCATCTGCATGTTTTGTGCAACATAAATGTCTTTTATTTCTTGCAAATATCAATTCCATTCTCTCTCTGTGATTGTTCTGCTTCGTGACATTTCTATCTTTCTTACCTTGGAGATATCTCAGCTGACTGCAAGGGGTTTGGAAGGGATGTCCTATAAAAGCCTCTTCCAACCCAAACCATTCTATGATTCCATGAGATATTTTCCTTGAGAGTGGTTATTTAGCAATTAATTCTCAGCAGAGGGTATGTACTAATTCCACTATGAGCTGGAAATCAGTATCATTAAGGGAAACTTGAAAAGAGAAAGAAAAATCTTCAGGCTCATAACTTATGAAGTGTAGTTCAGTATGACTCAAATGAGGACAAAGAAGCACATGAGAAAACAAGCCAGATTTTAGATACTGGAAAATTTGGAGCATTTTCTCATCCCCCAAGTCTCATCATTTGATGAATCACAGAATCATAATAACATTTAAGTTGGAAATTACCTCCAAGATCAGTGAGTCCAACAGTCAATCTAATGCCATCATGACCAAGCATCAATTCAATGCCACCACGCCCGTGAACCCATGACCCAAAGCACATATCTACATGGTTTTTGAACACCTCCAGAGACAGTGACTTCACCACTTTTCTGGGCAGCCTGACCACTCTTACAGTACAGAAATTATTCCTAATATCCAGTGTATGAGGTACTGCAGGTCTTTACTCCATTCAAAACACAATTCTTGTGTGATCATGCTAAGCCTTTGTGTCTCAAAGACATAATGACAAAGATATTTGGACACATCTGAATTACAGCAAGCACAGGATTTTTATTTAGTCATCCAAGCAACCAAACTGCCAAGTCATAGCTGGCGTTGGACTGCATAAAATGGATAAACTCTGAGTAAGCTCCATTTTCCCTGGAAATTACTGGTATTGCAACAAATAAAAAGGCTTTCAGAGGCAGAATGCAAGGCCATGCATTTTCCTGGGTGATCCATTGTGGCTGGTGTTGCCTCACTCTCTCTCAAAACAGGAGCTATAAATAGGTGGACATTGCCATTTTCATGCTGAGCATTACACATTCCAGCAAGTTCATTTTTTCAGCTAGTTATTTTTATTTTTTCTCTGTTGTGACCAAGCAAGTGAGCCCAGCTTACTGAAATGCCACCCAGTCCTTCAAAGAACAATCTAGAAATAAATCTGGAGACCTTATTGCAGCTTTTCAATGCTTAAAGGGGACAATAAGAAAGATAGAGACAATCATTTTTGGCAGGACCTGTTGTGAGAAGACCAGGAGTAATGGTTTTAAACCAAAACCACACGTAGATTTAGATAAGAAAGAATTTTTTTCCCACTGGGAATAGTGAGACACTTGCCCAGGCTGCAGAGAGAGGTGGTAGATGTCTCATCCCTGGAAATATTCTAAGTCAGGAATGTTCTTTTCAAGAACTGTGGTCAAAGGTACAGATCAGAAATAACAACCTCAACACCAACACTCTGAAGACAAAGGCAAACTTTGCAAGTAACTTTAGTGATATCAACATTTCACTATCATGATAATTAATTTAGGGACATGGTTTAGCAGCAGACTTGGCAGAGTTGGACTGGTCATTGGACTTAATGATCTTAAAGGTTCTTTCCAGTCTAAATGATTCTATGTCCTTGCTCAGTGCAGAGAAAGATTATGTCCAGCAAATTCACTCAACAAAAGGACTGTGTCAGAGAAATTTGCTCACTTGACTTTGCCCCATTTGCAGAGAGGATTAAAGAGATTTCTTACTGCAAATAGTGTGCTGAATCTATTGGAAGACAGTGCACACACATATAACATGCACATGCTACTTAAAAGTGCTAATAATCCCTTAAATAGCTTAAAAATTCAATTCTTCTTCACCACACGCCACAAAAGATTCAAAAAGGGAGACAGTCCCAAAACTGTCTTGCAGCTGTGGCTCTCTGACTGCCATGAATGCTGACTTTTATGTTGTTGCTTTTTGGGTCAGCGATTGCTAACTCATTTTTCAGGAAAGCCCTTGAGCAGCAACAGTTATATGTATGGAAAGAAAACCACAAAGTACACCCTTTCACCTGGGGTATGTGATTAGAAAACAGAGAAGGCAACGTAAGAAATGTGCAGCGCAAAGGCAGGAAGAGCTTGCCCAACTCCACAAACCCAAGTTTTTCTTTGTGGCCTTGTTTATCTGAAATTCATTTCCCTTCTCTTTCCACTCTGCTCCTCTAATTCCTCCTGAATTAATTTCCAACCCCTTTTTTCCATTACCACAACATCAAATCTTGGCATGAAGTAACTGTGATGGAAACATTTCCCAGTTTCTTCTCAGTTTTGAACTTGGGGGAAGCTGTAATCTCTTTGCCTGTGGTTTTGCAGGGCAGTGCAGACAGGGTATGCAAGCATTTAGTCCGCTGGCTCTCTGAGCGTTGCAACTTGGCCAAGTTTTAAAATTCTTCTGCCAAATAAGATTAGCCTGAAAGCTGCTCTAATAAACTTTTCATTATATCATAGAATGGTTTGGGTTGGAAGAGACCCTAAAGATCCTCTAGTTCCAAAGCCCCTGCCATAGGCAGGGACACCTTCCACTAGACCAGGTAGCTTCAAGGCCCTCTCCGTACTGTCCTTGAACACTCTCAGGGAGGGGGTGTGCAAAACTTCCCTGAGCAACATGTGTCTCATCACACTCACTATAAAAAAATTTCTTTCCAGTATCCAGTCTACATCTACTCTGTATATCACCACAGTTCCTTGTGGTGATACTTTTCAATCAGTATGGTACAGAGCTGTCCCATCACTCTTCATTTTGCATTCAGAGACTATCAAGACAAGGGAATGTTCTAAAAAATCCATCCTTTTCCCTACATCACCAGGTTTTAATCACCTTGAGAAATTCTGTCTCATTTCATGAGGAAGGTACATATGCAGTTGTTGTGAGGTATAATATCTATATGTGTACACTATCAGAAACTGTGGCCCTTGATTGTGAGAAGTCCCTCTCAAATTACTTTGATATTTTAGCATTTAAAGCACATACTTCAACATCTAAATGGCTTTTAGACATGTCCAGGGGTGGGGACTCCACCATTGGCCTAGGCAGCCTGTTCCAGGCCTTCACAACCCTTTCAGGGAAGAAATTGTTCCTCATGTCCAAACTAAACCTTTCATGGCTATTTCTTCTCGTCATATCATTTGTCACTTGGAAGAAGAGATCGATCCTATGTGGCTCCAACTTCCATTCACGGAGTTGTAGAGTGAAAAGGTCTCCCCTGAGCCTCATTTTCTCCAGGCTAAATAACACCATTTGCCTCAGCTGTTCCTCATAAGACTTGTTCTCAAGACCCTTCACCAGCTTTGTTGTCCTTCTGCATATCCACCCCAGCACCTCAATGTCCTTCATGTAGTGAAGGACACAAAACTGAACCCAAACATTCAAGGTGGGGCCTCACCAATGCTGAGTACAGAGGCATGATTTCTTCCATGATCCTGCTGGTCACACTATTGCTGATCCAAGCCAGGATGCTGGTGGCCTTCTTGGCCTGCTTGGCACTCATTGGCTTATCTTCAGCTAACTGTCAACCAACACTCCCAGGTACTTTTCTACACGGCAACTTTCCAGCCACTCTTCCCCAAGCCTAGAAAGTTGTGTGAAGTTGTTGTGCCTCAAGCACAATCATTCCTAAGTTTTGGGCTGCTATGCCCCATTCTCTCCTCTGCTGGGTGAGAGCAAAATTCAGCTAGTCTTGCTTCTTTGCCTGGTGGTTTCCATGGCATGGATGGAAGTAGCCCATTTAAGTAGCCCAGATGAAATTCAATTACGCTCTCATTTAGTTTAACAGTTCTCTATTTTGTGTCATGAACTAAACAAAACTTATGGAAAAAAAACCTACTCAGGGATACCTTGAACTACAAACCCACTTTTGAGGCTGGTGCCTGTTTTGTTTCAGTAGGATATCCTCTCTGGCAGGTTTACAAACATGTGTCAGACAAATGTTTTACAACAAAAACATTTTGCTACAGTCATGGGCTGATAGAATGACTGATTATCATTTAAGAGATCCTTTGTTGTGACTCCTCTGAGGTCTCCTTGTGTGCATAAAAGTCTGAGATTCATTTCTCTTCAAAATTGAATTCATATGTGCTGGAGAAAAATCCGTCCTCTCATTCTTCAGCCATGAGGTCTTGTTTCTTTCTCTCCCTGTGAGTGATTTTCATAGTCCTGTAACTGATTTTCATCATCCAAAATTGCATTTTTATAAACTCACAGAACATAGAAGTGAAGCTCAACTCCAGGAAACCAGGAATTGTCCAGACCACCTGTGGAGTGATGCATGGAGACACCTGGACCAGCCTTGGACACAGAAATCAACTCAGCTGCTGCTGTACTTCACAGAGGGGACTCCATGCCCTGACCCCTTCTTACACAGACTTCAGGCTCAGAAATTAATTAATAGCAGCCTTTTGAGGTGATAAAACTCTACCTGAAAGAAGGCTGTACTGAGGTGGGGGTCAGTCTCTTCTTCCTATCAGCTAGTGATAGGACAAGAGGAAGTGGCTTCAAGTTGTACCAGAGGAGGTGTAGGCTGGGTATTAAGAAAAATTACTAAAAGTGGTCAAAGACTGGAACAGGCTGCCTGGGGAGGCGGAGGAGTCACCATCCTTGGGGATGTTCAAAAAACATATAGACATGGCACTTCAGAACATGTTTTAGTGAGATCATGGCAATGATCTGCTTTTCATTTTTGTCAACCAAATCCTCCCTGGTTTAACCAAGTTCTGCTGACCCCTATCTCAGATCACCAGCCTCCACCACCAAATGAAGGATTTTAGCTTGGAAAGGGCACCATGGAAGCAACGAACACATGCAGTGTAGGCATCATTCAGTTTCTACACAACCTTGGGGTCATAGTATAATAGAACTGTTGGTGTTGGAAGAGACCTTTGAGATCATCAGGTCCAACCACTCTCCTAGAGCTCACAATCCCACCACTACTGCTACCCAAATGGAAAATACAGATAAACAAGAATAAGAAGGACTTATCTCTTTGGGCTTTCAGGGATAATACATCTACAAGTATTGTTTCATGACTTCAGGAGGATGTGTTGCTCTTTTACAGTATTCAGTTCAAAAAAACATGTTAGAGACAGCACTCCGGGACAGGGCTTAGTGGGCCTGGTGGTGTTGGGTGGTGTTGTGTATTTGGTCATGATATTTAGAGGTCTTTTCCAACCTCAATGATCCTATGACCTCTAAGAGTTGCCTGTAGGCACAAGCTGCAGCAGAGCCAAGAACTGAACCCAGCCTGGAGTTCCAGTCTGGTGCCTTTTACTGCTTCCTTCTCTCATATGACTCTTCACTTTACTGACCTTTGGAGGAAGAAAAACAACAACAACAACAACAACAAAACCCACCCAAACCTACTAACCCATAAAACCCAAGGAAAAAGCCCAGCAAAACAAAACCCACCCAGATACCTGTGTAAGTTCATATTTACACAGAGGGCTCGTGCTTTTGAAACATCTTTAAAACCTCAGCAGTCCAAAGGTCTCTGCAAATCACCACGTGCCCCAGGGAAAGCGCACAGTGAGAAGCAAAATTGGAATTCTCCGGACGTTAGAATGGAAACACAACCAGCCTGGTAAATCCTGTTTTGCCACATTATTTCCCTTTGGCACAGAGCAAAGGAATCTAGGGATAGCTGCAGGGTGGCTTCTAGGAAAAGTACCAGCAGCAAAGTGTTAAGTTGGCTTAGCTTTCACAGGGGCTTCAGGAGCATGGTCGTGATTGCTCTCTGCTGCAGACCTCAAGACGACCAGCCTTGAGAGAGCTTCTGAAGTTTGACACTGGTCTCAGCCACCTCAACCAATTCAATAGAAACATTAAAAGATTTGGACTAGAAGGGACCTCTCAAAGTCATTTGGTCCAAGCCCTTGCAGTCAGCAGGGACATCTGCAACTACAGCAGGTAGCTCAAAGCCCCAAACAACCTGACCTGGAATGGTTCCATGGATAGGACATCTAGCACCTCTCTGGGACAGTGTCTCAACACCCTCAGTGAAAAAAAAAAAAATGTTTCTTCTCCTTAGCCTGAATCTTCCTCTTTAAGCCTAAAACCATCACCCTTTGTCCTGTCACAACAGGACCTGCTAAAAAGTTTGTCCCCTGCATTCTGATTATGTCTTTCAAATTCTGAAAGGCCACCAGGTCTTCCTGGAGCCTTTTCTCTAGATTGAACAATGCCAACTCTCTCAGACTGTCATCACAGCAGAGGTGCTCCAGCACTTTCATAATTTTTGTGGCCTCCTCTGGATACACTCTAACAATTTCCTTTATACAAAAACTCCAATTAACCGTATTGTGAACAAGGCAATTACTTGATGGAAGCAAACCCACTATTACTCACTTGGTTTATTCCTGGAAATTTTAAAAATATTTTGTTGATTTTGTCCTAAAAATTTCTTTAATCCACCCTGCTGCTCTTAATGCCTCTTTCTAGATATGTCAGTAAAATGGTTCAGCTAGACTCTGACATCAGAGTCATAGAATCATAGAGTTGTTTTGGTTGGAAGAGACCTTTTGAGATCATCAAGTCCAGGCATTAAGCCAGCACTGCCAGGTTACTACTAAACCATGTCCCTAAGCATCACATCCTCATGGGTTTTCATTCCCTTCCAGGGATTGTGGATCCAGATTGGATGTCAGGAAGAAGTTCTTCACCATGAGGGTGGTGAGACCCTGGAAGAACAGGTTGCCCAGGGAGGTGGTAGAAGCCTCATCTCTGGAGGTTTTTAAGGCCAGGCTGGATGTGGCTTTGAGCAATCTAGTGTGAAGTGTCCCTGTCCATGGCAGGGGGTTTGGAACTAGATGATCTTTGAGATCCCTTCCAACCCAGACAATTCTATGATTCTATGATTGATTCTATGGTTCTATGATTGATTCAGTGATTCTGTGATGGGAACTCCACCATCATGCTGAGCACCCTGCTCCAGAGCTAGACAATCCTTTCAGGGAAGAAATTGTTCCACGTGTCTAACCTAAACATCCCCTGGTGCAACTTGAGGCCATTTCCTCTTGTCCTCTTGTTTGTTACTTGGGAGAAGAGACTGACCCTCACCTTGAACGACCTCCTTTCAGGTAGTCAGAGAGAGAAGTTCTCCCCTCAACCTCCTTTTCTTCAGGCTGGATGAACATCCCCAATTCCCTTAGCTTGTTCACATTAGACTTATGCTTGCACTAGGTGCCTGGTCCTCTAGAGACCAAAAATTGACCAAGAAAATCCTACCTGTTTTAACCAATGTGTGTTGAGGCCAATTTTAGCTCACCAACCTCCATCACCAATTAAAAGATTTTGATTTGGAAAGGGCACCATGGAGGCAATAAACCCATGCAGTGTAACCATTCCTCAGTTTCTAGACAATTTTGGGGGTGATGTCATTAGAAGCCACTGTAATTTAGAGGATTTCTTATGTCCTCTTGGAAAATGAACTGCTGTAAAAGCAGAAGAGTGACATAAATGCCCAGATAGAAAAACAAACAAACAAACAAAAACCCAGACAAAAATAAGGATCACTTATCTCTGTTTTTTTGGAACTAATACATCTTTCATGATATGAGGATGTGCTGTATTTTTACAGTATTATGCTCAAAACCCCATTTGGACATGGCACTTTGGGACATGGTTTTGTGAGCATGGTGGTGGTGGGTTGATGGGCTGGTGACAGGATGAG
Organism: Melanerpes formicivorus; assembly: GCF_026170545.1. Taxonomy (NCBI): domain Eukaryota; kingdom Metazoa; phylum Chordata; class Aves; order Piciformes; family Picidae; genus Melanerpes; species Melanerpes formicivorus. The sequence continues at coordinate 36,032 of NW_027142495.1, read as the reverse complement.
GGGCAATGGCTTTAAGTTAGAGAAAGGCAGATTTAGATTGGATGTTAGGAACAAGTTCTTCACTATGGGAGTGGTGGACCACTGGAACAGGTTGCCCAGGGAGGTGGTTGAGGCCCCTTCCCTGGAGATATTCAGGGTGAGGCTCAATGAGGCCCTGGGCAACCTGTTCCAGTTGGGGATGTCCCTGCTGACTGTGGGGAGGTCAGACTGGATGACCTTTGGAGGTCCCTTCTGGCCTGGACCTTTCTATGATTCTACGGCAATCTTACAGGTCTTTTCCAACCTTAATGATTCTGATGCAACATAAATTAAGCCTGTAAAAATCAAATCAATATGACTTGCTGGAACGAGTCCAGAGAAGGGCAACGAAGTTGGTGAGGGGTTTGGAACACAGCCCTATGAGGAGAGGCTGAGGGAGCTGAGGTTGCTTAGCCTGGAGAAGAGAAGACTCAGGGGTGACCTTATTGCTCTCTACAACTACCTGAAGGGAGGTTGTAGACAGGCAGAGGTTGGTCTCTTCTCCCAGGCAGCCAGCACCAGAACAAGAGGACACAGCCTCAGGCTGCACCAGGGGAGGTTCAGGCTGGAGGTCAGGAGGAAGCTTTACACAGAGAGAGTGATTGCCCATTCGAATGGACTGCCTGGGGAGGTGGTGGAGTCACCATCATTAGAGGTGTTCAGGAGACTTGATGGGGTACTTGGTGCCATGGGTTAGTTGTTTAGGTGGGTTGGATTGGTTGATAGGTTGGATGCGATGATCTTGAAGGTCTCTTCCAACTATGTCTATTCTATTCTATTCTATTCTATTCTATTCTATTCTATTCTATTCTATTCTATTCTATTCTATTCTATTCTATTCTATTCTATTCTATTCTCAAGGCTGTTACCAGTTCACATGGAACATAAATTGGTAGAGGAATATATGTGAAGTACAAGTGCTGTACCTTAAGGTTTCTATATTCTTGGACTAGATGATCTCCAGAGGTCCCTTCCAATCCCTGCCCTGCCCCCCACCCTACCTCCCCCATTCTGTGATTTTTATGATTCTAATGAAGGTTCTAGCAATATGGGAATGAAAATAAAAGCTCTTTCTGGTATTGTACTGAAGTGTAAATACATGCACAGCAAAACCAAAACACAGTTGTAAAGTCTAATTTTAGGGACTACAAACCTTGATCATTCTCTTTTAATAACCTTCCCATTTAGGAACTCAAAGATTCAAGGAGGTCGTAGCCTTGAGGGCTTTAGTCAGTCCTTGGAACCACTATTCACAGCGTGTCATCTGATTTTGGAAACAGTGTTATCAGCATGCACTGGTAAATAGTGGCTCAACCACTGAGGCTTCCTCTGCTCTAGCTACTAAATTTGGATGTCCTGGAAGCTGAGACATCATCTTAAATATAAACAACACCAAGGGTTCCAGAAGGATGTTTCAGCCGAAAGATATGTGCTAGGAGCCTATTATCACATTCTTGTGTCAGTTGTATCATGCAGAAGTCATAAAACCTGCATCCTCCCAAGCACATCCCTCTGAAGAGGAACTTTGGCAGTGGTTTTTTGTGGAATAATTGTGGAATTTCTGAACAAGAGTCCTGAAATGGACCTTATCTTTGAATCTTCTGTCTTTTCCTTCATCATTCTCATTGAATCTCGTTAAATTGCAGCTTTTCTTTATCTTGGTTTTACAAAAATGACGAATTTGCTGCTTTTCCAAATGCGCTGTTCATTTTCAAATTCATGTGACAGCTGGTTCACCCTAAGCAGACAAAAAGTGTGATTAAAGAGTAACTGAGTGTCATTAAACAGCAACTCTTCATGCTATTTTTTATTCAGTGTCATATGTAAAAGAAGAATGAAAAAAAAAAATGCAACAAAAAACCAAAGAGGTGTAGGCATCTATAAAAACACAAAGCATCAGGGTTGGAAGAAATCTCTGGAGATCCCTCTGGAGTCCAACTCCCCTGCCAGGGCAGGTTCACCTAGAGAAGATCACACAGGAACACATCCAGGTGGGTTTTGAATATCTCCAGAGATGGAGACTCCACCACCTCCCCGGGCACCCTCTTCTAGTGTTCTGGCACCCTTAAATTGAAGAATTTTCTCCTCATGTTTAGGTGGAACTTCTTATGTTCAAGATTGTGCCAATTATCCTTTGTTCTGTCACGGGACACCACTGGAAAAAAAAAAGAAAGAAAAAAGAAAGGAGTGGAACCACCCTTCTGATACCCACCCTTAAAGTATTTATAAGCACTGATAAGATCCCTCCCCAGTCTTCTCTGGGCTAAAAAGCCCCAAGTCCCTCAGCTTTTCTTTCTAAGAGAGATGTTTCAGTCCCCTAATAATCTTTCCAGCCCTTTGCTCTACCCTCTCAATAAGTTCCCTGTCCTTCTTGAGCTGGGAAGCCCAAAACTGGACAGAGTACTCCAGATGTGGCCACACCAGAGCAGAGTAGAGGGGGAGGAAAACCTCCCTCGATCTGCTGACCACCCTCTTCTTGATGCACCCCAGCATTTGAATGATGTCCTGCACAACCAAGCTGACAAGGACAATCCCATTTTCAGTAACATTTCTGCAGCAGGGAACAAAACCGAGCAAAGTTTAACTCTAACTCATTGCATGAAGTAATCTCCGTTGCTATTAGGAACCTGTCATTTGAACATCATCTCCAGTTTTCAGCTTTGCTTGTGTTGGAAGACCTAAATAATATCCCAGGAGGGTGTTAAAGGAAAATTAAAGGGTGTTAAAGCAAAAATCCACTCCCTATCATTTCTCTACCTTTTGACCACAGCTCTGGCCAGTCCCTCCCACATAACTGCCTGGTTGTATTTCAAAATCTAAATGATTCTCTGCATTCCTAGTTAGCACATTCAGAAGTTAAACATAAACCAGAAACCAACACTGACTATCATCAAGCATTCCAGTGCCAAATACCTTGCTGAAGCTCAATGATAAAAGCTCAGCACATCATTCTTGGCAGGTATGACTGGGTTTCTTCTTTTAATTTTTTTCCCATGCTTCTATTAATATTCTTGGTTTGCTACAGTCTCAAAAGTACTTTTCTTCATCTCTGTAATTCCACTTCTAGTCTTGTGAGCTATTATGTCTGATCCAATCTATGTAACACACCAGAAAAAAACCCAGGCTGCAGGAGTTCAGAACTCATTATTCATTATTATACATTGTAATGAGCTGCTGTGAGCTAAGATAGTATCACAGAGTTCGAGCACGGTAGGGGGTTGGAAGATACCTTTGGAGATTGAGTCCAACCCCTTTGCTAAAGCAGGATCACCCACAGCAAGTTGTCCAGGACTGCAATGTGCAGGCAGGTTTGGAATCTCTCCAGAGGAGAAGACTCCACAACCTGTCTGGGCTGCCAGCTCAAGGGCAGAAGCACCACCACAGGAAAGAAGTTTCTCCTACTGTTCAGATAGAACCCCATAGATGACAGTTTCTGCCTGTTTCCCCTTGTTCTGTCACTGGACACCACTGAAAAGAGTCTGGTCTCATCCACTTGACCCCCCCCCCCCCCCTTTAGTCATTGCTGAGCACTGAGAAGATCCCCTGCTCTTCCCCAGGCTAAACAGCCCCATATCTCTCCAGCCTTTTCTCTTCACGGAGATGCTCCAGTCCCCTCTGTATCTTTGTAGCCTCCACTGGACTCTCTCCAGTAGTTTCTCTCTTGAACTGTGAAGCCCAGAACCAGACACAATACTCCATGTGTGGCCTGACTAGGACAGAGTAGTGGGAGAGAAGATCCTCCTTTGACCTACTAACCACATTCTTCTTTATACACCCCAGGAGACCACTGAGTGTGAGTGCACATTGTTCACTTATGTTGAACTCCTAATCCACCAGCACTCCCAGGTCCTTTCCTGCAAAGCTGCTTTCCTGCAGATCAGGCCCTCACCTGTACTGATGCAGGGGTTTTGTCTCCCCAGATGCAGGACCCTATGTTTGCACTTGTTGAATTTCATGGGGTTCCCCTCTTCACAACTCTCCAGTCTGTTCAGGTGTCACTGAATTTCAGCACAGCTTTATGGGGTGTCAGCAACTAGTCCCAGTTTGGCATCAGCAAATGAGCTGAAGGTCCACACTGTACCTTCATAAAGATTGATGAAAATGTTGAAGAAGGGAAGACCCAGCACTAACCCCTGGGGAACACAATACAAAATCACTGTTTATGGGCCATCCTGAGTAAATATAGATTATCTTGTTACTCTTCCTATTGAAATCAGTATTCTGAAGAACAATAATGAAGAAAGATCAGTACCTAAATAGATATTTATTCATTTACTTGGCTATTTAAACCTCATTTAGTTGATGTTAGATGTGTAGATAACTCAGTGGATGCAATTGATGCATCCAACTGCATGATGGAAGGTGCATGAATAAAAGATGAAGTACCTGAACAAAGAAAGGGCTTTGGCTTAGAAAACTGTTGAATTTCAAATGCAACCAGTTGGACATAAGAGGGATTGCAGATGGAGCTCTATCACTGATTGTGTCTGAGAGGAGCAGCTATTAGGCAGTCAGGAGACACTCACCTCTTCCTGGGAAGCAGATGTGGTTTTCTGCACAACATCTGCCTAGCTACTGCTGGCTGCTGGCCCAAATACCTGTGACAAAGTATCTGTGTGAGCAACAGCTAATCCTCTGTCAGATAGGATATGGGATGTGACTGGAAGAAATTAATCTTGTAGCAGAAAATTCCAACGTGTCAAGAAAACTAAGTGCAGAATAGGTTCTTAAACTTTTCTTATCCCTACTTAGGAAAAAAAATAGGAATAGGTTATTGTTTCTCCTGGTTTGAGCTAAAGCAGAACCAATTCTCCTCAGTGACTTGATTCCTCAGCTCAGTCTCTGCTCAGTGAGGGCACTTTCTGAAGTTCAGGGCAGGTTTGCACAGCCAGTGGCTGCTTCTAAGTGAGGACACTGATGGAGAGAGTTACTGGCAAGGGATGGGCTGCAGAAAGGCTCTGGCTTAGACTTGCTGCTGTGCAGACCAAGGGCACTGCCACAACATGTGCCTCATCTTGGACTGCAGGATATCAGAGGTGGCACCTGCAGGGAGGAGTGGACAGGACAGGTGACCCTCAACTGACCAAGAAGGAACTCCATCTCATGGATGTTGTTTTCAGGGTCAAGATGTGGGATCACAATGGTCAAGCCTTTTCTTCAGTGGGTGTTGTCCCAGGAGAACTCTGCCCCTTCTGTTCTCAATCTTAATCCATGTGCTCCTGAATCCAGTTCCCATCTGCTCCTAAATCCAGTCTGGGATTTCCCCAGTGCCTGCTCCCAGCATCAATGGTGACAATGGTATGGTTGTTTCCATCAGGGATTGTGTTACATATTGGTTTGTATCTCTTTGTCTCTATTTCATGGGATTATTCTTATTTCCATCCCAGCTGGTTTAGTTTCTTTTCCAGCCTATCAGTCTCTCTCTTATTCCCTCTTTCCTTTGGAAAGGCAGAGGGGCTAATAGAGAATCTCTGGCACTTGTCTGATTACCGACTGACCCCTAACCCTTGGCAAACACAATCACATCTTTCATGTCAACCTCCTTCTAATTAATTTGACCTATTGGCCAATTTAAAGAACTGTGTTTGAAGATTGAACATCTGAAAGACAGTTAAATTTGTACAAGTTTCACAAAAACTGTCACCTGACTAGGGAAGGGAAACCCAGTTAGTGGTCTTCCCAAGAAAACATGTAAGTTGATTAGTCATCTCTTGTGATTTACCTTCTGATGAACCAGTTGGCGGATCCCAGGATCACTGAATATTTACACTAGAAGGAACCTTTCAAAGCCATCTTGTCCAGCCCTCATGTTGTGAGCAGGGACATGGTCAACTAGAGGAGGTTGCTCAGAGCAGTGATGTATGCCATGATATTGGAAGAACCCTCAGGAAAGATACAGGAGGATGGATCTGAAGGCACTGGTGCAATTGGTAGGTAGATTTCTGAGGCCGAGGACATGAACGGATGGGAAAGCAGGCTAAATAGTTTGACTTTCCGCCACAAGTCCAAGGGTAATACAGTGACAGGAGAAGATCAATGTTCTGCTTTCAGTTCCACCACAGCTCTATCAGTGTAACACTAGGTCAGTCGTCTAATCGGCAGCTGCATCAGATTCCAGTAAAACAGAGATAAGCTGCTTGCTTTACAGGTTATTGAGAGGTCAATTGTTCTTGTTAAAGGAAGGCTTTGGAGCATTAGGGAAGCCTATAGAATGCAAATGGAACACAGAAGTGACTGTAGGCTGTGTAACCTTATGTCACACATTTCAGGTAAAGAACAGTCACTAGATTGGGACCAGGGTTGATTTCTCCTTAAAATTCACTCTCTGAAAATCTCCACTTCAGTTTGAGTCAGGAAGTGTGAGGCTTTTTTTCTTTTTTTTTTGGGGGGGGGGGGACAGGGGGTGATGGAGTCTTCTTTTTGTTCGGGTATGGACTCTTGTCTACCATGATGCAACATGCCTTAGTGGGAGGTGCCCCTGCCCATAGAAGGGGGATTGGAACTGGGTGATCTGTAGGACCCATTCCATCTCAAGCAATTCTATGACAGACTGAAGGAGTTGGGGCTGTTCAGTCTGCAGAAGAGAAGGCTCCGAGGTGACCTAATTGTGGCCTTCCAGTACCTGAAGGGGGCCTACAGGAAGGCTGGGGAAGGACTTCTCAGGATCTCAGGTAGTGATAGGACTAGGGGGAATGGAATGAAGCTGGAGGTGGGGAGATTCAGGCTAGATGTGAGGAGAAGGTTCTTCACCATGAGAGTGGTGAAACCCTGGAATGGGTTGTCCAGGGAGGTGGTCGAGGTCCCGTCCCTGGGGATGTTTAAGCCCAGGCTGGATGAGGCTCTGGCCAACCTGATCTAGTGTGGGGTGTCCCTGCCCATGGCAGGGGGCTTGGAACTAGATGATCCTTGTGGTCCCTTCCAACCCTGAATGATACTATGATACTATGATTCTATGATCTTCTCAGATCATTACACCTTTGAGATACAACCACCCGTCCTAGTTTTGCTGGGACACAATCCTAGACTGAAGGCCATTAGCAGTTCTGAGTCAGTCAGGCAAGCTGACATGCGTTGGCCACAGGTGAATCCCAGACCATTAACCACATGTGCAGTATAAAGGGGGAAGTTTAAGAGTTGAAAGCCTACTTGGGATTCTCCATAGTCTGCTCCACTTCCTTCTGCTCTTGAGAACTGCCTGCCTGTTTAATGTGAGTGCTGCACCTTGGCTGGGCTAAACTGTGTCGATATTGGCATCAGTTCTGTTGTTTCATTGAATCCATTTTTGTTTCAACCTGTGGGTCTTCTCTACATGTTCTGCTCTGCCTTCAATTCTAGGGAGGAGTCATTGGGTGAATGAGCAACTGCTAGAGTTTATTCTCAGACACAGGATAAAGGTAGATAACATCCAACCCTAAGCCCAGCACAGAATTCTCAGAAAGATCCACTAACCACCTTTCTTGAGACCCTTGTTCAGTTTTGAATTGTTTCTGTTTTACACAACTGCTATTCCTAACTGCAGCTAAAACCAGAGTCCAAGTGTGTACAGATAATTGCAAAACACAGCAGGCGTTCTGAAAGTGAAAGGTCACTTACCCTGCCTCAAGGGAATCTTTAAGGGTACAGCAACTGTATTCAAAAGGAGAGTTGGTTTATTTTGGCTGCTGTGGTGTCCTGCACTTGAATCACAACAACCCTATGAGTGCTCCAGGCTTGGGGCAGAGTAGCTGGAAAGCTGCCCAGTGGAAAAGTACCTGGGGGTGTTTGTTGACAGCCAGCTGAAGATGAGCCAGGGTATACCCAAGTGGCCAAGAAGGCCAACAGCATCCTGTTTTGTATCAACAGTAGTTTGGCCAGCAGGATGAGGGCAGAGACTGTCCACTTGTATTTCGCACTGTTCAGGCCACTCCTTGAATACGGGGCTCAGTTTTGGGAACCTCACTCCAAAAAGGATCTTGAGATGCTGGAGCATAGTCAAAGAAGGGCAACAAGCTGATGAAGGGTCCTAGAAAAGAAAGGTCCTGTGAGGAGCAGCTGAGGAAATTGGGATTGCTTAGCTTGGAGATAAAAAGGCTGAGGGGAGATCTCTTCACTGTCTACACCTCCTTAAAATAAGGTTGGAATGAGGTGGGGGTTGGTCTCTTCTAAACAAGTGTAGGACAAGAGGAAATGGCCTCAAGTTACACTAGGGGAGGTTTAAGTTGGACATGAGGAATAATTTATTCCCCACAAGGGTTTTTAAGCCCTGGAAAGTGGTGGAATCCCCAGCTCTGGAGGGACTGAAAAGGTGTGTTGATGTGGTGCTGAGGAACATGGTTTAGCAGTAACTCGGCAGTGCTGGTCTCAATCTGAAATGTCTTTTCCAATGTCAGTGCTTCTATATCAGCCAACAGTTAAGGTGAATTTCCCTTGCTGTGAAAGCTGCCTCATTTGCTTCCACTCTCCTTTCTAAAGGCTGCCTGGAGAGATGGTTGGGGCCCATTCCATGATTCCACAGTGGGGCTTAACAGAGCTCTGGGCACCATGATACAGTTGAGGATGCCCCTGCTTACTACAGGGTGGGTTGGACTAGATGAGCTTTGGAGGTCCCTCCTAACCAGGTCCATTCTGTGATTTTCCATGACTACATGATGCTTACCTCTTACAAATCCTCATTTAAATTCATTTTTACCTCTTGTCCTCTTTGCTCTATGTTTGGTGATTTCTGTAGCCCCTGCAGACCAACTGGTCACTCTGGTTTGTATAGGACAGGGCTATCTTATTCTCAAGATTGCATCATTTCAAGGACTATAAATTAAAATGTGGTATGTGATTTTCATATCCAACTTGGAAACAAGGTAAACTCTTTTTCCAGAAGTTCTGTCTACATATGGCTGTAAACATGTATAGCAGACATCAGAGAAAGATATCCAGACTGAAATCATGGATTTATCCAGAAGATCAGAATTAACTGATGAAATTCACCAAAATGATGTTCAGTTTGGAGAAGGCTTTGAAGGGACATTACTGTGGCCTTCCAATATCTGAAGGGGGCCTACAAGAAATCTGGTGAGGGACTTTTTAGGGTGTGATAGGATTAGGGAATGGATCCAAGCTAGAGCAGGGTAGATTTAAATTATCTTCATCATGAGGGTGGTTGCCCAGGGAGGTGGTAGAAGCCTCATCCCTGAAAGTTTTTAAGGCCAGGCTGGATGTGGCTCTCAGCAAGCTGATCTAGTGTGATATGTCCCTTCCTATAGCAGGAGGGCTGACATTTAATGGTCCTTGAGGTCCCTTCCAACCCTGGCAACTTTGTGATTCTGTGATTTTCCTGTCTTGCTGGGTAGCTCATTACATTTCAGATCCCATTAAGTAGATTCTTTATTGTTTGGCTGAAAGACTCTTTCTTGTAGACATGATTAAGTGGCCATGGAGGTGTTGGTTTGGCAGTTGGACTTTGATCATGGAATTGTAGAATGGCCTGGGTTGGAAGAGACCTCCAAAGGTCATCCAGCCCACCCCCTTCTGCAGCAAGCAAGGGTATCCCCAACTAGATCAAAACCTTGTTGAACCTCACCTTGAGTATCTCCCGGGATGGGGCCTCAACTACCTCCCTGGGCAACCTGTTCCAGTGTTCCACTACCCTCCTGATATAGATCTTGGAGGCCTTTTGCAACCTTAAAGGTTCTATGAATACTTGTGGTGGTATCAGAGGAATATTAACAATAAATAAGTTCTGACAACTGGGATACAGAGGACCAGGCTTCTACTACGTCCTTGTAGGCTCACTAAGTATTTTTGATAGAAGAGCCATGAACAACTGCTGGCATATGGTGTGGGTTGTAATTGAAGCTTTGTTAATAATTAGAGGGGTTCATTCTGAAGTGCCTGCCTGCAGATTCTTGAGATTTTGTGGAGATCATACTTCATACGATTACAACTACCATAAATACCTCTGGTTGTCTTTCTAGCTCTCAAATTAGCAGCTGTTATTACCTTCCTAAATGACCTTCTGCACTCCAGAGATGCCAATACTTAAAACAGTGATATGGGTTAAAGAATTGAAATGTTTTATGTCTGAGGTTTTTTTCCTCTTGATGACAAGTGCTTCTCATCCAAAAAATTTGGGTTTGCTGTGGTTTTCTGATCCTTTCATAACGTTTGGGAAAGGCTGGCACTTTGGTATTTCATGTGGATAGCACTACTAGCAGTGTTGGGTTAATGGCTGGACTTGATGATCGGAAAGGTCTCTTCCAATCAAAATGATTCAATGATTTCCTCTGTCATTCCCTAAATTTTGGCAAACCAAAACCTCAGCTTGGATCTTAAGATCCATTTATAAAATTATTCTTCAAACCAAAAAAGATCATTTGATGCAAGTTAGCAAGAGAAAACATCACTTCTCACCTGACTCTCAAGCCTTCAGAATGGCCTGGGATTATAAAATAAGACTAATAACAGTAGGAAAGAGTAAAGGCTGCAAAACCTTTTCACAGTCATTGAATCCCGTCATGGTAGAGGTTGGAAGTGGCCTCTGGAGATCATCTAATCTAGCCCCTCTGTTAAAACAGGGGCACCCACAGCAGGTTGCACAAGATGACAATGACTGTATGTCTTTGGAATCTCTCCAGAGAAGAAGACTCCACAACCTCTCTAGGCCACCTGTTCCAGTGATCTGTCACCTTCAAGGTAAAGAAGTTCCTCCTCATGTTCAGAGGGAACCTCCTGGATTCCAGTCTGTGGCCATTGCTCCTTGTCTTGTCACTTGGCACCACTGAGAAGATTCTGGCCTCATCTTCTTGCCCCCCCCCAACCTTCAGCTGTTGATCAGTATTGAGGAGATCTCTCAGTCAGCTCTTCAGGCTAAAATTTCATTACTTCATTTCATAGGATGATTAAGCTAAGTCAAAAATATGGATCCTGTTAAATACCCAGTGATGGAAGACCAGCATTTTTACATTCATTTCTGTTTTCATCGTAGCCCATTTAATGTGCATCATTTTATAGGTTATTCACAGCTCTTGCTCTGTTTGACAAAGTCATTTGATTGATCCCTCCTACGCTGAGATCCATCTGTCCATATTGTTATAAGCAGCAGGACAGCACAGATTGACCATTTGTTAATATTAAAAATGGAAAATATTCTACTTTCATGATGTCCTTACTCCTCATGTGTACTTCTGCCCTCCACAGAACACAGCTCAGTTATGATATTCAGATCAACTTTTTCTGTATTTTATCACAAGCTCAAGTTTTTTTCATCTCAGAGATGTTGAAAAGGATGTTAAGCTTGCTTAGTACTTGATGCAAAACTAGGTTATGTAGGTTTCATATATGAAGTAGGTGAACAGATGGATTTCAGCTCATGTGAGCTGAACTGCATTAAATTAGAACTAGAAGTAATTAGATTAAATGACACGGTCATTAAAAGGTCATTTAGAAGTAGAAAAAAATAAAGAGGTTATGAATAACACCACAAAAAAAATAAATGATCAACATCAACTTCTATTTGAAGAGTAAGTTTTTAACAAGGTCAAGGGTTAGGTCTAGGCTAGCCACCATTCAAGTGCCAGAGGCTCCCATGAACACTCCCCTCTCCCTTCCCAAAGGGAAAAGAAAGAGAATAATAGAAGGACTGATAGGTTGGGAAAGAAACTAAACCAGCTTGGATGGAAGGAAGAACAATCCCATACAGTGGAGACGAAGTGATACAAACCAATATGGAGCCCAACCCCTAAGGCAATGACAGTCACCATCATCACCACTGATGCTGGAGGCAGGCACAGGGGAAGTTCCAGACTCAGCAGCAGACGGGAACCAGACTCAGGGGTCTGAATTCAAGAAGACATAGATTAGAATTGAAGGCAGAAGACAGAGTCCTCCTGGACACCAGTCAGTGAAGAAGAGCTTGACCTTGGTGATCCCTCACCTTAATCCTGAAGATGCCATCCATGGGATGGAATCCCTTGTTGGTCAACTGTCCTATCTCCTCTTCCCCACAGAGGAAGGACTTCTAATGATTTCTTCCCCTCCAAAGCAAGGCACAAAATATGGCAGTGGCCTTGGTCTGAAGAGGAGCAAGTCTAAGCCAGAGCCTTTCTGCAGCCCAGCCCTTGGCAGTAACCCTTCCAATCAGCATTGTCACTGCTAGAAGCAGGCATTGGCGATGCAAACCTGCCCTGAACTTCAGAAAGTGCCCTCACTGAGCAGAGACTGAGCTGAGAATTCAAGTCACCGAGGAGAACTGGTTCTGTTCTAGCTCAAAATTGGACAGCAATGCACCTTGCCTCTAAAGAAATCAGTTAAAATCAAACCTGATATAAATGAAGTCCATGCACTAAGGATTAAGTGGCCATGGTGGTGTTGGGTTGATGATGATCTTAGAGGTCTTTTCCAACTGAAACAATCCTATGATTCTATTCCATATTGAAAATAAACATAGAAATAAACCTCTGTGGGATTTTTTCTCAAGCAACCTAATATTGAGTTTCTTTCACTTTCCTTTGGAACTTCTGGGAATTGTGAATATCTGAAGCAAGAAGCAAGATTTCAAAAGTGAAAGCACAAAGCCTTAATTCTTATTTTTCTAGTCAGAGGAAAAATAAATTCCATATGGCAACTGATCTATGAAGCTGACCAGGATCATGTCGTCATTTGCCCTTATGGATCTATAGGGTGAAAGGATCTATTACACATTAGGATTTTTCCTAGCCAATATTTGACTAAGAAAAAAGCCCACTGCTTGATGAATGGTCCTTCTATTCCTACTCTGTCTGAGCTCCCTGATCCCCCTTTGTTTCACTGTCTGGCTTTAGCTTTCTCTTTGGCTGAGGCTGAGGTGGGTACTGTTATTACACTGCGAGTGCTTGGCTTGAGTAGCTGTGTTTCTGTCACTATTTATCACGATAAACTCTTTTTCCCTTTCAGTGACTTCCCAGTTGGTCTAAAGCTGTCTCAAGGCTGTCTCAAAATATCCAGTGCCTAATTTTTTCACTTACATAAAAATACACCTAGGGCAGTTAGTAGATTTGCTGCAGATTTATGGAAGAGAGGTCAAAGTCTAACCCAAGTTTCTCCTAAGGAATATACCTATTCTCCTAAGGGTGACACCAAATTGGATGGGTCTGTTAATCTGCTGGAGAGCAAGAAGGCTCTGCAGAGAGATCTAGATGAACTGGATAGATGGGCTGAGGCAAATGGTATGAGACTCAACAAGGTCAAGTGTTGAGAGCTGCATTAGGGCCACAACAACCCTGCACAGTGTCACAGGCTCAGGGAAGTGTGGCTAGAATGCTGCTCAGCAGAGAATGACCTGGGGGTGTTGATTGATGTCTGGTTGAATATAAGCCAGCATGTGCCCAGGTGGCCAAGAATGCCAAAGACATTCTGTCTTGCATCAGGAATAGTGTGGCCAGGAAGTCTAGGGATGTGATTGTCCCCCTCTACTCAGTACTGGTGAGGCCATACTTCAAATATTGCATTCAGCTTTGTGCCTCTTACTACAAGAAGGACATTGTGGTGCTGGAGGGGGTCTAAAGTGAAGCAACTAAGGTGGTGCTCAAATACAAGTCTGATGAGGAATGCCTGAGGGAACTGGGGCTGTTTAGCCTTCAGAAAAGGAGGCTGAGAGTAGACCTCATTGCTCTCTACAACTATGTCAAAGGAGGCTGGAATGAGGTGGGGGTCATTCTCTTCTTGAAGGCAACAGGTGACAGGACAGGAGGAAATGGCCTCAAGTTGTGCCAAGGGAGGTTCAGGTTGGATAATAGGAAAAAATTCTTCACAGAAAGGGTTATCAGGCATTGGAACAGGCTTTCCTGGGAGGTAGTGGAGTCACCATCCTTGGACGTATTTACATATGTGGATATGATGCTTAGGGATATGGTTTAGTGGTAGTAACTTAACAGTAGGGGTAGGATTGTTAGCTCTTGGTGAGCAGTTGGATTTGGTCTCAAAGATCTCTTCCAACCTCAACAGCTTTATGATTCTATAATTTTCTCACATTTTGGGAAAATAAATAACTTGATGTATTTATTGTGTTAGAAGCTTGATGAGAAAATGGCAATGTCCATGATAAAGATGATTTCCCTTTTGCTTTATTCCTATGGTGGCTGCTTGATTGTGATGAACACCTAAAGATAACAAGATCTGGGTTAGCTGCCTATAGCTCGCATGGGTTAAATGCTAGAAAGGGAAAAAATAGTAAAGATAAGCTCACTCTAAAGGTGGTGACAGGATTGTCCAGAGGCACAAGGTGTTTTAGGGCCTTTATTGCCTCTTGAGGAGATAATGTCAGGTAGAGAAGATTGATAAGGACATTTCTTGCAGGAATGTAGTGTCTCCTATCTCAGAAACATGGAGTTAAACTGAAGATCTATTCACACTTGAGCAAGCATGCTGGAGTGAGCATGCTGGCACTCAGGAGGTTGCTTTAGAAGAACATCATATCACAAAAATACCAACAGGACTTCTGGCAGCCTTCACCAAAGGGAATCTATCATTGAGATAATGTAGGTGGGGGATACTTCTTTCACTAGGAGACACTTCATATTGACAGATGTGTGCATGCATGTGTTGGAGACAATCACAGAATCCTTAAATTCCAGAATTGTGGGGGTTGGAAGGGACCTCTGGAGATCATCCAGCCAACCCCCCCTGTTAAAGCAGGGTTCCCCACAGCAGGTTGCCCAGGATCACAATGTCCAGACGTGTTAAGGATATCTCCAGAGAGACTCTGCACCCTCTCTGGGCAGCCTGCTCCAGGGCTGTAGTACCTTCAAGGTAATGAAGTTTCTCCTTATGTTCAGATGGAACTGGACACCACTGAGAAGAGCCTGACCTCATCCTCTTGACCTCCACCATTTAGGTATTGATAAGCATCTTATACGAACACAGAGCAGAAGTGAAGAGCTTGGTCCTTTTTGTCTCAACAGCAGACACAGGCTTGTCCATTGCTGTCATGCCCATTCTTGAAGTCTGAGCTGGTTTTCTTTAACCAGATTGATTGAGAAAAAAGGTAGGTAATTATGATTAATATTTAGTAACAAAAGTTCATGTTCTCTATCATGCTGACAATCACAGGACCTTTCTTCACCCTTAGCTCAAGTGTGAGAGGACCTACTGATTCCCAAGCCTTTGTTATTTTTTCAGTTGCTTCATTTGACACTTGAGTTTTGATTGCCAGTTTAGTTTCCATATATTGGTTTGTTTTCCTTACAGGCCATCTGAAGTTAATAGTAGTTTTGTCACTGAATACAACTTACATACCCACAATTAGGGCAATGGAGTAGGAAACAGATGTCCAAAAGTTTGCTGCCAAACCAAGGCTTAACTGAACTAAGAGCTTAGAGCTCTTTGATTTTCTTTGATCCCAGGTCTGTCTTCTGACCAAAAGGATCAGATTTAGAATCACAGAATCATTTTGGTTGGAAGAGACCTTCAAGATTAAGTCCAACCATTAACTCAACACTACCAGGTTTTCAATCCCACCAGGAATGGGGATTCCACCACTGCCCAGGGCTTGGTAACCCTTTTGGGGAAGAATGGTTCTTCATGTCCAACCTAAACCTTCCCTGGTGCAACTTGAGGCAATTTTCTCTTCTCCTATCCATCTCATTACAATCTCCTTTCAGGCGGCTGTAGATGCTGAGAATGGTCTCCCCTCAATCCTTTCTCCAGGCCAAACAACCCCAGTTCCCTCAGCTGTTCATTCTCTAGTCCCTTCACCAGCTTCATTGCCTTTCACTGAACACACTCCAGCACCTTCGTGTCCATCTTGTAGTGAGGGGCCCAAAACTGAACCCAGTATTCAAGGTACAGTCTCACCAGCGCTGAGTACAGGTGGGCAATCCCTGCCCTGGTCCTGCTGGCCACACTATTGCTGATCCAAGCCAGGATGCTGGTGGCCACTTGGGTGTCAACCAACATCCCCAAGTCTATTCCACTGTGCAGCAGCAACTTTAGACCAACTTTGTGTTTGTTCTGACTTTCGATAGCTAGAAAGATCATAACAGAGGAATTTGTGTGATAAAGAACATAAAGGAAGGAAGAAAATCAATGTATCTGCAGACTTAACATAGAATTGTTATGGTTGGAAAAGTCCTCTAAGATCAAGTCCAACTATCAATGACTTCTTGATGAAGGTAGGAAGAAATCCAATTTGCTTACAGGCTTGGTTGATGTTTTCTTTTAGTCTACTGCATGACCTAGGGTAAATATTTGTATTTCCAGAACTTCACAGCTAATTAATGTGTGCAAATCTGTTTTTTTATCTCACTTTTACCACCTTAGAGTTATTGCTGATTGCTGCTTAAAGGAAAAAAAAAATAATCAAAGAGCAGACATATGGAATCTTACAGCTGTATCTGTATCAATTAAATATGAATATGTCATTAGCAAACCAAAACATAGGCTGTCCAGAATTCCAAACTGCCAGCATTTTTCAGAAGTCCATGATGAAGTGATTCATACCCTACTTTACAGGAACCTATTGATCCCAGATTATAATATACTGAACAACACATTCCTGCAAGGAATTTGCTGATGCATTGACAAATGGTGATCCCAATCTGTCCTGCTTGAAACTTGATCAAGCACTTGATAGCCTCACCACATTTAAAAAGGAGGTTAATTCCTGAGTAGAAAATGAATGCAATCACTCGTGGAACAGCAGAGACATCTTTCCAAAGGCAGCCAGCTGCTGTGGCAGGGTGTTTTCAAGCCTCCTCTCGGAGGCAGATGTTCAAGCGACAAAGCTCTGATTTTTCTGCAGACTTACAGGCACTTTGGGAAGTCGATGTGTTCACAAAATCATTTCTGTTTGATGTTACCCCTTCACAGGTGGATAACAAATGATAATCAAGCAAATGATCAAGGCTGTCAAAACCCAGCCGTGTCAGGAAGCAAAGCACGTGGCAGAGGAGGTTTGA
Organism: Melanerpes formicivorus; assembly: GCF_026170545.1. Lineage (NCBI taxonomy): Eukaryota > Metazoa > Chordata > Aves > Piciformes > Picidae > Melanerpes > Melanerpes formicivorus. Next base: position 19,110 of record NW_027142495.1, on the reverse strand, counting down.
ATAACACAGTTACATCACTATGCATCATGTAGATGACTTTTCTCTCCTGCCAGAACTCTATACACAGTATAAAGATATTTCACATAAAATATCATACAATTTCTTCACTTGGAAAAGGCCTTTAAGATCAAGTCCAACCATCATCTGACTTGACCAAATCTGATGCTAAACCATGTCCCTCAGCAACATCTCTCTGCATCTTTTAAAGAGGTCAAGGATGTCTACATATAAAGAATACTTCATTTTTTAAGATTATTTATAAGCAATTATATCATAGAACCATAGATTGTTTGGGGTTGGAAAGGATATTTGAAAAAACATCTAGTCCAGCCACTCAGCAGGAATGTCTTCAACTAGAGTGGGCTGCTCAGAGCCCCAGACAACCTGACCTGGAATGGTTCCAGGGATGGGATATATATATAAAATGTTACATATAAGATATAATTATATATAATTAATACATACCTATATATAAAAATAAAAATAAAAATACATTGTTATGCATATTTAAAAACATATTTTATATAAAATTTTGGACTTTTCCATCACAGTAAGTAAGCATGAATTTTTAAACACCCAGGATGACAAATTTCCTGGGACTGCAACTTTAGGATGGATTTCCAGCAGCTTTATGCCCATATGGCTCGGCTGAATGATCAGCTTCTTTGAGCAACTGGTGTTGATGCTAGAACTTTTGACCTCAGGTTCATCCCTCATTAGGTGTCATTCCAGGATCTCAAAACACAGAGATTCTGTTTTCTTTTCTTTTCTTCCCCCTCACACTGTGTTTACACTTTCAGTCAGTTTGGATGTTAATGCTCCTGTCCCCAGAATTAAATAAAGACGATTGAGATACATTGAAAAAGTGGTGAAATATCAACTAATTTCCTCAAACCATAGATGGAAACACAAAGCTCCACAAGTTCCAGAATGTGATAGCTCTATTATTCTTATGATAAACTTTGACAAGAAACTTGATGTGTGGCTATAAACTGATTGTGATCAATAATAAATCCCAACCAATCTGGTACCTTGGTGTTTCTAATCGTTCTGTTCCCAGGAGTTAGATTGTATTGTTCAGAATTTTAAGGCATGGTAAACTTGAAGTCTTATTTGAACTTTTGGGTCATTTCCTTTCTGAGGTCTTTACCTAAGGGTGTGGGGGGAAAAGATCTTCCTGATTTATCTTTGATTAATTAGTTTAATGAATCTGATTTAGTACTTTTAAAGTCATTACATTCATTTAGGTAATTACAGCGCACATAGCAGCAAAACTTAATCAGGTAAATATTTCACCTCTTCAGTGAGGAAATGGCTGGTCCTCCATTAATAAAACAATGGTGAATAGATTTCAAAATGTTTTTCATGATCCATGATGGAGCTAGATCCAGATAAACACAGCTAAATAGACCTAAAGGAAGAAGGAAAAGTCTAGAGTTCAGGGCGTTTGGGTTTTTGTCCACTGCTAAAAGAAACATATTTCTTAAGACTAAACTAGCTGTACCTTCAAGCTACTTCTGGCCACCCAACACATTTAGTTCATGTTTTCATGTAGCCATTTGGTACATGGAATGTAGCTCAAATTTTATGTGAAGTGCCAAAACATCTGGGATTGTCTCTGAGGTCCTATACAATCATAGAATTGTTTTGGTGGGAAAAGACCTCTAAGATCATAGATATAATCTAATACCACTGTAGCCATTAAACCACGTCTGAAAGTGCCATGTTCACACATTTCTTGAACATCTCCAAGGATGGTGACTCCACCACCTCTCTGGGCAGTTTGTTGCAATGCCTGACCGTTCTTGCAGGAAATAAATTTTCCCTAATATCCAAACTAAACCTCCCCTGGCACAAGAGTCTGACCCCATGGTTTTGCCCTCCACCCTTTACCTCTTGCTGAGCATGGAGAAGATCCCCTCTCTGGCTGCTCTTCTCCAGGCCCAACAACCCCAGGCTCTTCATCCTTTCCTCCTCACAAAGGTGTTCCAGTCCCTTCAGCATCTTTGTAGTCTCTACTGGACTTTCTTCTATAGTTCATTGTCTCTGTTGAACTGGGGATGCCATAACTGGACTCATTACTCCAGATGTGGCCTCACCAGAGCAGACGAGAGGAGGGTTTTATAGTTAAAGCATTAGATTTATGAATATTTCACATGTTTAAACATTCAGGCTTATAGTTTTTACATTATCTCAGAAGATTTCCTGTGACAGGATAGCACCACCAGAAAGATAATTTCCTTCAGCAAATTTCAGTAAAATGTGGGATTTGCATTTAGAAAGTCAGGCTTCACATTCCAGTTTGTTTCATGCATTATTCAAGTATTCCACATGGAGCCCAAGTTCATTTGGTATTATTATTAGACCTAAAATATATTAAAAAGCAATCATGCACATCTCAAGTTGCTGGCAGACAATGAAGCTACAATAAAGAAAGGTACAATATGGGTTAGGAAACCCTAAAAAGAGATTGGAGGATTGAAGTAGATTTTTCAGTGAGCAAGACAAAAGCAAGAAGTTAAAAATCAGACTAACAAACTAGTCTACCATGTTCTTATCTGTTAGAGACACATTTGGGGCAATGAGAGCTTAAGGGGCGATAAAAGTAGAAGGAATGGGTGATAGAGCTGAAAAATCCCAAGCAACTGCTGGTGGAAGCAGAAAAGGTGAAGCTGAAGCTCTGCAAGGCACTGATAAGGCACTAAGAGAACATAGTCCCTGCCAGGAAAATCACTGCAGGCACCAGCAGTGCCATGATCCTCAGGTAGAGAGTTATTCAAGAGACCAAAATTGCCAGATTGCCAAATGTGTGGAAACTAAATGCTCATCAGTTCACTTAAAATGAGAGCAAAGGCATTGGTGCATCTTCAATCAGACGAGTGTAGGGAAACACCTATAAAATTGCCTATATTTGATACAAATAAACTATGTGTTTGCAGAAATCAGAGCTTAGACTCAACCAACTGATCTGATTTTAGTGCTTGAACACTTCCTAGAAGTGACAAAGCAAAACTACTGACAAATCTGGTTACAAAGTGCCCATCTCCTGATTCCCAAGGGCTTATTCAATGTGATGTGTTCTGCATATAAAAATCTTCAGCCACATCTGCTATAGCACAGACTTCAGAAAACATGGCCTCAAATTACAGCAGGGGAGGTTTAGGTTGGATATTAGGAAGAATATCTTTGCTGAAAAAGTGGTCAGTCACTAGAACAGGCTGCCCAGGGAGGTGATGGAGTCAGCATCTCTGGAGGTGTTCAAAAAACATGTAGGCATTGCACTCTCAGGACATGGTTTATCATAGAATCATGGAAGGTCATTGAGTCCAACTATCAACCTAACATCACCATGGTCATTAAACCATGTCCAAAAGCGCAACGTGGGCATGAAGGAGTTGGGTTGATGGTTGAACTCAACAACCTTGGAGTTTTTTTCCAACCTTAATGATTCTATGACTAAAGGAAGATAGATTTAGACAAGATATAAGAAAGACAATTTTTTTAACGCTGAGGTATGTTGTTTAACTCTAGTTTCCTATTCCTTCTACTCAAAGGTGAGCTTTTTTAATGCCCCTAAACAACAGGAATTTATAAATATATTTTTTACCTTGTGCCTAATCCCTGAAAAGCCACTGACAAAACATGCTGCTTATTTAGGTGGACATGTGTTTAATTTCCTACCAAATTTCAGATGCCTAATCTGCTTCAGCCAACTCATTAAGCATGCAGTTTGCTTGAGGCCAGGGATAACTTCACTGACCTCAGCAACTCCTTAGAAAGTTTTCAGTGACTTTTAAGGCCACAGATACCTAATTAAAATAAATCATACTGGCTAGATAGACTTTTTTAGTTCTCAGCCCAGGTCCTGCATCTGGTTCAGGGCAATCCCAGGCACTGATATAGGCTGGGCAGCAACTGGCTTGAGAGCAGCCCTGAAGAAAAGGATTTGGGGTACTGGAGGACGAGAAGCTCAACAAGAGCCAGCTAATGACTTTGACTCCTCCATTCATGGATTATTTTCTAATGCTATAAAAAGCTATGGACAGTTTATAGCTGTGCAAGGTTTTTTCAATAACCTTTGAATTATTTATCTCTCTTTTAAAAATCAGAGATGCTTGTAGATAAATATTAAAGATCAAGGTGCACTATTTTAGACTGCATAGGAAATGGTGAAGATGCATCAGCAGCTGAGATACCATCTGGTCACTGTCACTGAATGTCCATTCTCGTCTGAACAGTGTGCAGTTGACAGTAAGTTTTTCTCTTACTTTAATATCTTAAGGAGCCTCTCTGACCTATTGTACCCTGGCTTTTCAAACGTCTGCATATGGCTAAATGTGCTGTTACTGGAACTTTGAGTAGAAACTCACCTTTCAGATAGGATGAGCTTTAAAAACAGCAGCTAGTCTTATTAGAATGCCAACAGTGGTTGTACTATTTTATGTAGAGGCTAATCATCAGGGGAAAAGTGACAATAAATAATTGTGGTCCTTCACAAAGACACAGATTTAATTTAGAATCGTAGAACCATAGCATCATTAAGGTTTGAAAAGACCTCTAAGGTCATCAAGACCAAGCTGCTACTCAACACCTCCATGACCACTAGATTATGTCCCACTAGAGGTCCCTTCCAACTTGGTCCATTCTGTGATTCTGTGATTAAGGTTGGAAAAGACCTCCAAGATCATCAAATCCACCCATTAACCCCCCACTGCCAATTCGATCTCTAAGTGCCACATCTACATGTCTTTTGTACACTTCCAGGGATGGTGGCTTCAACACCTCCCCAGGCAGCTTGATCCAATGCCCCACCAGTCTTTCAGTAAAAAAATTCTTCCTAATATCCAACCTAAACATCCCTTCACAGCTTGAGGCCATTACCTCTTCTGCTGTTGTTAGTTACTTGGGAGAAGAGGCTTTACTACAACCTTGTTTCAGGTAGCTGAGCAGAACAATAAGGTCTCCTCTCTTCTTCAGGCTAAGCAATCCCTTCTCAGCTTCTCCTCATAAGATTTGCTCTCCAAACCCTTCATCAGCTTTGTACCTTTTCTGCACCTGCTTCAGCACCTCTATGTCTTTGGTTTTTTTTCTTTCTTCTTTTTTTTTTCTCCCCTTGGGTAGTATATATATCTCTAACTAATGAAAAGATGTTGAGTAAGAATTGATTATGAATTAATAGTCACATAAAATCATAGAAAAGTTTTGGTTGGAAAATTTTCCAAAAATAATTGAGTCTAGCTATCAACCTAAGGATTCCAGGTTCATTAAACCATGTCCCAAAGTGTGATGTCCACCTTTTCTCAAAGAATACTGAGTAATCCTTCCTGGCATATTAAATATCTTTGTAATTAAAACTTTCAGTTTGATCTGATTTAACTTTTAAGAAAGATTTCTTCATTGAATGTGTGATTAACTCCTGGAACAGGCTGCCCAGGAAAGTGGTGAAGGGGCTGGCCCTGGAAGTGTTCAAAAAATGTGTAGATGTGACACATAGGGACATGATCTTGTGATGGACTTGGCAGTGCTGGGTTATTGGCTGGACTTGATCTTGAAGGTCTTTCCCAACCTTAATCCTAGAATCACAGAATACATCAGGTTAGAAGGGACCTTCGAAGGTTGTCTTGTCCAACCCCCCCTACAGTAAGCAGAGATATCTCCAGGTAGATTAGCTTGCTCATGGCCCCATCAAGTCTGACTTTGAATGTCTCCAGAGGCAGCACCTCCACTGCATCCCTGGGCAACCTGTTCCAGTGTTCCACCACCCTCATAGTAAAGAACTGCTAAATCTACCCTTCTCTAGTGGCCCTTCTAAACAGTGCCTCCCCAGATTTCTCACACATCCCCTTCACTTACTGGAAGGTTGGTATAAGGTGTCCTTAGAGCCTCTTGTTCTCGAGGCTGAACACCACCAACTCTTTCAGCCTCTTCTCTCAGAGTCACTCAGACTTCTGATCATTTCTGTGGCCTCCTCTGGACCCACTGAAAAAGGTCCACGTCCTTCTTGTGTTGAGGACTCTGGAGATGGAAACAGTACTCCTCGTGAAGGCTCATAAGAGCAAAGCAAAGTTGTGGAGTCACCGTTCTCAGTCCGTTGTCCACACTTCCTTTGATGCAGCCCAGGATGACATTTGCCTTCTGGGCTGATTCTGGGACATGCCATAGGAAAGAACACAAGTAGAACACATCACACTCACTGACCGTGTCTTGTGAAAAACTAACACCCTGAGAGACCAGAAAAATGATTCTTACTCACCTAATTGCAAAATCAGATGTGAACTGTGCCCAGATATATTTTGACATGAGTATTCTTTATGTAATGCTATGTAAGCACTTTGCTAGTGCTGTGTCAATAGACAACGACAACCCACTCTTTGATTAGATGAAGGTCACAGAAAGAGAGATGAATATGCTGATTTTATGTTGTACCAATCAGGATAACACAAATCTATTTGTTTTTGACCAATCTCACTGTTATGCTTGGTCAAGTACTTTGTTAAGTTGCATTGCTTGCATCTTCTGCTGAGTGACATTACCTCATGAGTCTTATTATGTAGACAGTTAATGAACAAACAAGCTGAGGAGCTCCTTGAGGGACCTCAAGTGTTTCAAAGAAGGTTAAACCCATCTGCTTGTTACCAACTAGCTTCTTGAGAGTACTGCTGGCTACATGCAGAAAGGAAGTAGACCTTGTGTTGTCCATGCCTTGCCTCTCTAGATCACTCTTTGCTCTCATTCACCTCAGTATTTCTTCAGGTTTTATGTATTTTGTAGAATCATAGAATTTAGGTTGGAAAACACCTTCAAGGTCATCAAGTCCAACCATTAACCCTATACTACCAAGTCCACCACTAAGCCATTGTGGTCCCCACCCCATTACAGCCATATCCCTACATCTACATGGCTTTTAAACACCTCCAGGGACAGTGACTCAGTGACTTACAAATCAGGAATTGACCTCAAATAAATTTTCACCAGGGCTTTCTATGCAGCATGACTTGGACCTTGTTTGATTGCCACCAAGCATGCACATTTCTGTCCAGGCAGATTAGGATAGGTTCCTTTCAACTAGAAAGTGGAAAGGAGAAACTGTTGGATGAAAGAAATTTCTCAATCAGGCTATTGTCAGTAAGCCTTGGAGGTTCTTGAAAGGTTTTAGCTATGAAAGGCTGACTTGAGTCTCTTGTGGAAGGAAATCCTGGATAAGATGGATCTCGAACTACACAAAAGATCCAGTTGACTTTGTGCTCTCATGTTCCAGAGGAGGTGGGCAGCTGGTGAAGATGTCATATTAAAACCACTTGTTAATGTAGTAACACAGCTTAAAATAGTCTCCACAATCACAGTAAATCTCAAAAGTCCTTTGGCATAATCTTGTTACTGGAAATTGTTGGAAAATAGCATTGAGCAATGATAAGATGATAACAATGGGGTAATATCAAAGAAGTCTTTATAATCTGTATTACTTGATTGCTTCAGACTGTCCTTCACAAAAGCAGAATCATCAAATTGATTTGGTTGGAAAAGAACTTTAAGATCATCAAGTCCAACAGTGGGCAGATTTTACTTGCACTAAATTGTAATTGGTCCACTTCTGAAATTGAAGGGAAACTGATGTCAGAATCAGGAACTTAATAGCTTCTACTAGAAGCAGAAATTCAGGGTAAAATATTCTTCTATTGCAAAGACATCTGCAATAACAGAATCATATAATTGTTTTGTTTGGGAAAGACCTCTAAAATCATTGAGTCTAACCATCAACCTGAAAACACCATGGTTAGTTAACCATATCCCAGAGTCCCATGCCATACATTTCTTGAACACCTCTATGGACTGTGACTCCACCATCTCCTTGGGTAACATATTCCAATGCCAACCACTCTTTCAGTGAAGAATGATTTTCTACTATCAAAGCTAAACTTCCCCTGGCACAATTTCAGGCCATTTATTCTGATACTAGGGAGACCAACCCCCAACTAACTGCAACCTCCTTTCAGGGAATTGTAGAAAGCAATGGGGTCTCTCCTCAGCCCTGCCTAAACAATCTCGGTTCCCTCAGCCGCTCCTCACAAGAGTTGTTCTCTAGATCCTTCACCACCTTCAGTGTCCTTCTCTGAACATGTTTCAGCACTTCAATGTCCTTATTTGGCTTAGGGGCCCAAAACTGAACCTTGTATTTGAGGTACAGCCTCACCAGTATGGGGCATGATCATTTCCCCACTCCTGCTGGCTTCACTATTCTGGATCCAGGCCAGGATGCTGTTGGTCTTCTTGGCCACCTGCACACACTGCTGGCTCATGTTCAGCTGTCTGTCAACCAGCACCCCCAGGTCCTTTTCTGCCAGGCAGCTTTCCAGACATTCTGCCCCCACTGTGAGATGAAAGCTGAAAACAGCATTTATAAGCAATAAAACACTGCTCATACCATACACATTGCCCTGTAATTGCATTTAAAAAGTGTGTATTAATTTGCTAGGAAATACTGGGGTAATCTCCTCCGTATTCTTTTACATGATCATTTTTCTACCAAACTTATTTACTCATTACTATAATGTGACCATCTTGCAATTAATCATTTTAATTATCTACAGGTACATAGTCATTTAATGTCAAATAGTTTTCACAGCAACCAGCTCTTTAGCTTCTCTAGTGGATGAGATGCTGGACAAGAGCCAACAACTGTTCACGTTTGGTTTTGCAACTAGATGAACAAGAATCATTTTCCTGGTCTCTCAAAGTATTAGATTTTCACAGCACATGGTCAGTGAGTATTCTTTCCTATGGCATACCATAGAATCATCCCAGAAGACAAATCTCATCCTGGGCTGCATCAAAATAAGCATGGCCAGCAGATTGAGAGAGGTGATTCTGCCACTTGGCTCTGCTCTGCTGAGACCTTACCTGAAGTAGTGTCCAGCTCTGGAGCCTTTAACACTAGAAGGATGTGGACTTTTTGCAGTGGATCCAGAGGATCGCCATGAAGATCATCAGAGGACTGGTGTACCTCTCCTGTATGGACAAGCTGAGAGAGTTGGGATTCTTCAGCCTGGAGAAGAGATGGCTTTGGGGAGACCTTATGACTACATTTCAATATCTGAAGGGGACCTACAGGAAGGCTGGGGAAGAACTGTTTAGAAGGGCTTGTAATGGCAAGATGAGCGGCAGTGGTTTTAAACTGGAGCAGGGTAGATTTAGGTAGGACATAAGGAAGAAGTTCTGCACAATGAGAGTGGCAAAATACTGGAACAGGTTACCCAGTGATGTGGTGGACACCCTATCTATGGAAACATTCAAAATCAGGCTTGGTGGGGCTATGAGCAACCTAATCTAACTGGAGATGTCTCTGCTTACTGCAAGGGAGTTGGACTAGGTAATCTCTAAAGGTCCCTTCCAGACAAAACCATTCCATCATTCTATGTAGACCATTTGCCCTATGAGAACATCTTTATGTTAAATGCTGAGACTGAAACACATCACAGAATGTGTCAGGTTGGAAGGAACCTTCAAAGGTCATCTTGTCCAATGCCCCTGCAACTAGATCAGGTTTCTCAGAGCCCCATCAAGCCCAACCTTGAATGTGTGAAAGTTTTAATTTCTTTTTTCCAGCAAAATCCTGTAACATCCCACCTCTTGTTTCCAAGCTGCAGACACAACATGAGACAACCCTGCTCTCTCTCAGGGTGAAACTGCAGATTTCCTTCCTGGTTTAATTTCGGAAGTTACACAGAGCAACCTTGACCTCCTGAGTGTTGCTGAACCCATCAAAACTAATTTGGAATTTAAGCAATGTTTTGCTAGTTTCAATTTTACACTGCATATCTAAATTCCCTATTTTTAATAAGCAGAAGGCACACTCTAAGCAAAGATTTTACATAGAGTTCTACTTGGATTTCAGAACAGGCGTGAGTGTCCTGGTTTGAGCTAGACCAGAACCAAGTCTGGTCAGGAATGTGCCTCTCAGATCAGTCTCTGCTCAGTGAGGGTGTTTCTGAAGTTCAGGGCAGGTTTGCACACACAGTAGCTGCTTCTAGCAGTGGGAATGCTGATGGGGAGAGTTACTACCAAGGGCTGGGCTGCAAAAAGGCTCAAGCTTAGACTTGCTCCTGTGCAGACCAAGGGGCACTGCCATTTCTTGAGCCCCACCTTGGGGTGCAGGATGTCAGAAGTTGCAAGTGCAGAGAAAAGCAGGCAGGACAGGTGACCCTCAAGTGACCTACAAGGTATTCCATCCCATGGACAGCATCTTAAGCATTGAGCTGAGGGATCACCAGTGTCAGTCCCCTTCTTCAGCAGCTGGTGTCCCAGGAGGACTCTGTCCCTTCTGCCTTTGATCCTGAACCATGTGTTCCGGAATCCACTTTCTGGATCCACCCCCTGAATTCAGTTCCCCTCTGCTGCTGAGTCCAGACTGAGACCTCCCCAGTGTCTGTCCCCAGCATCCATAGTTGGGTTCCATATTGGTTTGTATCTCTTTGTCTCTAATGCAGGCAATTGTTTTTACTTCCATCCCAGGTAGTTTAGTTTCTTTCCCAACCCATCAGGCTCTCTCCCTTCTTTCCTTTCTCTATACTTTGGGCAGGCAAAGGGGTTCATAGGGACACTCTGGCACTCATCAATTGGCTGGCCCAGGCCTGACTCTTGACAGTGGGGAAAGCACCACGGTTCTGGGGCAGCTTTAATGGAAGGCATAACCAGATCTGCACCTTAATACTTTAGAAGAAAACCCACCTTGATTTTTGTTTTTCAGCTTCCCTGAGCTTCAGAAGGTAAGATTTAGAGGCACTTCCTTCTGCCAGGGAATTCTTGCATTGCTGTCTTTAAATTTGGATATCCCCATGTGCTGCAGAAATAACTCCGAGTTAATTTCCAAGAGAATATACTAATGGGATCAATGTCCTCTATTATCAGAGCTCAACAAAAATCTGTGTCTGCTGCCAAAACCTATGGCTTGCTGGTCATAAATACACTGTGATCCTCATATTTCCACTGCCTGTAAATCATAGTCCTTTAAATCTGATAAATAATTGTGTTTCAGGGGTACCTTTGGTCCCAGAAGTGGCTCAGGTTCATTTTGCTCTCTGAGCAGCTGCCTGTCTTGACTCTTTAATAGATGAGTTTAACCATGGGCCAAATCAGATCTGACCTTTTGCCTTTCCTCTCCCCTCTACCTGGGCTGATGTGGTAGGTTCTCCCTCCTCACATGAATCATTTGACCAGTGAGGTCAACCCTGTTTCTGCCCTTGTAATAAGGTCTTCAAATATTATTGCTGAGGGACATGGTTTAGTGGTGACCTGACACAATTTGAGCTGGAAATGGGGTGTATTTTGCCAGGAGAGCCTGTAGGGACTTCCCTGAATGAATTAATAAGAGTGAGAATATAAGATTTTTTGTGATCTAACTGGTGGACACAAACCAGCAGGCTGAAGTAATACACCAATGAAGTTGTTTCATGTGTAGACATCATCAGTGAGAACCTTGCAGAAATAAGCAGAAGTGTACCAAAAGAAGAGGTTATGGGTAAAACAGTTTCTCATTAATCCTGTCAGATAAACCCCAGGCTAGACCTAAACAATACTTTTCCTTCTTTGTGCATCAAATCATAGAGATGTTTTGGTTGAGAGACCTTTAAGATCTTTAAGATCAAGTCCAACTGTTAATCCAACACTGCAAGGTCGAGCATGAAACCATGTCCCACAGAATCGTTTCAGCTGAAGAAGACTTTTAAGACCATTGAGTCCAACTGTGATCCAGCTCTACTAACTCTGTTACTAAACCATGTCCTTCATATTATATATATATATATATATAATAAATATATATATTATAAATCCCTCCAGTAATGGGAGTTTCACCATTTCCCAGGGCAGTTTCCTGCACAGTTAACAGCCCACACATTTAAAGGTCTTGGATATCACACTAATGCTCTTCCCACCTGCCCTGCTGTCATGGCTTGGTCAAATGTGCTGATGTGTATTCAATACCATGTTGACACAAGGCCAGCTTCAAAATGAAAGTGATGGCTGGAGCCAAGTATCATGGGGCTTCAAGTTCAGATTGTAGCATGAAAGGTTTCCTGTTCTGGTTGCTGCTTCCAATTGTGAGGGTTTGAATGTTGGTCTTTTCTGCTGTGTGCTTGGGTAGGAGCGAACTGGTTTATCACTGGCTTTTGCTGCTGCTGCTTTTACTAAGGTGACTGCACATCTTACCAACTCATTAAACTCCTTATCTCAACCCGGAATTTTTTTGGTGTTACTTTCCCTCTTGTCTGTGTGTGGGGAGGAGGGATTGTGAGAGTGGACTGTGTTAACCTGCTCCTAGCCAGCTCTGCCTACACATACAGAATCACAGAATGTTATGGGTTGGAAGGAAGCTCTAGAGGGCATCAAATCCAAACTCTGTGCCAAAGCAGGATCACCAGGGCAGGCCACAGAGGAATTAATCCAGGTGGGTTTTGAAACTCTCCAGAGAAGGAAACTCCACAACATCTCTGGGCAGCCTGTTCCAGCGCTGAGACCATAAGCATATTAACAGACACTTAGGTTCACACTTAAATACCTATATCTGGAAAAATTATTACTTCTAATTTGGTACTTGTTTTGCTCCTTTCCTTTACTAAGGATCTTCCATGAAGGCTCCGGTACTTAAAGGGGCAGGTAAGAAGGATGGGGACAGAATTCTGGGCAGGGCCTGTTGTGACAAGACAAGTTGATGAGTTTAAACTGAAAGAGGGAGATTTAGACTACACAGAGGAAAGAAAAGCTTAATGTGGTGAGATCCTGGCCCATAGGTAAAAGCCCAATCCCTGGAACCATTCCAGATCAAGTTGGATGGGGCTCTGAGCCATCCTCAGAAGATGACTCTACTGATCACAGCACGTTTGGGCTAAATAACCTTTGAAGGCCTATTCAAACCAAATCCATGCTATGATTCTATGAGCCTAGGTTACAGTTAACTGAACCAGTTAGCAGGATTAATTCTATCACTATTAACAAGATGAATAAAGAAAAACTGAGCTCTCATTCTCTGTGAGCAACAACTAATTTCCTGATTTAACTCTCCATGCCCTATTTAATGAAAAAGCTGCTTGACATTTTTCTGGTAACTCTTGACTTAAGTTACTTCTTCCAGAGACTAAACAATATACAACCCCTACAGAAACCTGAGCTGCTTATATTAAAATCAGATGTGATGTAAAATGGAAGGTTTCTGTTATTCTTGGCTCAGAAAGATGCAATTACATTCATTTCCACCAGCCTGTGCTTTTGTGACAAAACAGAAGAGGCCTTTGCATGGCTATTTCTCTTCCATTAATAACAGGATGACTTATCATGTAATCATAATCTTGTTACAGTTGGAAGAGGCTTCCAAGATCATCTGAGTCCAACCATCAACCCAACACCACCATGACCATTAAACCATGTTCTGAAGAGTCATGTACACATGTTTCTTGAACACCTGGAGGGACAGAGACTGCACTACTTCCAATGCTTGACCACTCTTTCAGTAACGACTTTGTTTCTTAATAGCCATCTTCAATCTCCCCTGGCACAATTTCAGACTATTTCCTCTTGTGCTATCAATTGACACCAGGGAGAAGAGACTGACCCCCACCTAACTACAAGCTCCTTTCAGGTAGTTGTAAGTTAACTTATGAGGTTAACTTAACTGCATTGATGCCAGCTTAAGACTTTCTGTCTCAGAGGTGGTTTTGTTTGCACACGAGACATAGAGGAAATGTGTGGAGGGGGTTTACAAGCAAAGTGCTTTATTATCTGCTGTGGCATATGAACACCAAAATTGTTATTCCTCCCAGGTGGCCAACACCTTCCTCACTTTAATGGTTAGGTCCAAGAAAGAGGTTGCTAAAGCTCTGCTAAAAGCTGCAGGTTCAGCTAAGTTTGGTTGTTCCTTACTAGAGGCTCAGAAAGCATCGTCAGGAGCATCACAGACTAGATCAGGAAAAATTCTGTGGCTGAGGGAGACTACCCTTTTACCAGAGACTCCAAAACTCTGCTAAGAACAATGGTTTGAAAAGTAAACAATGAGGCTAATAGTTAATAGATGCAATTAATAATTTAATAGCTAATTATAAAAACAATTTAACCTCAAGTTACATTTTCTTCCAGGACATGACTAGATCTGCTGAAACAATCACAGCATCATAGAATTGTATTGGCTGGAAAAGACCTTCAAGGTCATCAAGTCCAACTGTCAAGTTGTGGAAGGAAAGCTAAGGGATGTTTTTTATTTGTTCATTATTTTGTATTTCTTTTCTTTGCTACCAGCTTGGCAAGAAGAAAAAAGTTAGAAATAAAGGAAAAAAAACCCAAAGCAAACTTTATATATGTGCTGGAGGAAAGGATGTTGGATTCCTCTTGCTAATACTACTGACGTCTGAAGCAGGAGATGTAATACCGTGTTCAATGGAAAGAAAATCCAACAGGTCTTGCAATTTGTATTTCCACTTAGTAAACAAAATTAGAAGAGAAGTAATTTTTTTTCCTCCTTCCTCACCTAAAAAGAAACAATATGAACAACAGGAGATGTGTCATTTCTTTGCCAGATGTGAGAACCTTGCTCCATTAATAACAATAATGTTTTTGTTGTCATAGACATCATTAAAAAGAGAACTTACAATTTTCCTGGAATACACATTTCCTGACTCATTATAACTTTTAACTTGAGCTAAAATTATTCATTTCTCAGAATCTTCACTCATTGTGGCTGTTAATTGTTGCTGGCAACCTACTCATGATTTTCAACATAGGTATTGTGGGGAGGTGTTGTTCGTTCCTCTAAACAACCATTGACAGCCAAAACTGAACATTGGAACGTGCATGAGGCTAGAATTCACGTTTACTCAGAGGCTGGCATCTATTTCAGCAGACACTAAGTCAGCTATAACACATAATGAAGTAGTTTACAAAACTAAAATATCACCCAGCTGAGAGCAGAGCAGAATCATAGAATGATTTTGGTTGGAAGAGACCTTTAAGATCGAGTCCAATGATCTTAACCCAGAACTTCCAGGTCACCACTAAATGATGTCTCTCAGCACTGCACCTCCATGGCTTTTCAATCCCCCCAGGGATGGGGACTCCACTGCTGCCCTGAGTAGCCAGTTAGAGGGCTTGACAGCCCTTTGGGGGAAGAAATT
Source organism: Melanerpes formicivorus (assembly GCF_026170545.1). NCBI lineage: Eukaryota > Metazoa > Chordata > Aves > Piciformes > Picidae > Melanerpes > Melanerpes formicivorus. Next base: position 3,955 of record NW_027142495.1, on the reverse strand, counting down.
GTTCCTCATGTCCAACCTAAAACTCACAACTTGGGGCCATTTCCTAGCTTGTTGCTAGGGAAAACAGACTGACCCTCACCTTGATCCAACTTCTTTTCAAGGAGTTATAGAGACACAGAAGGTCTCTCTTCTGCCTCCTTTTCTCCAGGCCTCACACACTCAGTTCCCTGAGCTGCTCCTCACAAGATTTGTGCGTTAGACCCTTCACCATCTTTGTTGCCCTTCTTTACGCACTCTCCAGCACCAAAATGTTCTTCTTGAGGAAATGGCCTCCACTTGCACCAGGGGAGATTTTGGTTGGACTCTAGAAGAAACTTCTTCACTGAAAGGGTTCTCAAACACTTGAACAGGAAGGTATTTCAAAGCCATAGATACAGAATCTGAGGGACATGGTTTAGTGCCAGACTTGGTAGGGTCAGATAGAGGTTGGACTCAATGATCTTAAAGGCCTTTTCCAGGCAAAAGAATTCTGTAACTCTATGATTCTCCGATTCTGTGATTCTATGATTCTAAGATCCTGGTGTAGTCACTTTATGCAATGTCACTGCACTGCAACATTACATCAAAAATAGCTCAAATATTTGTGTTTCCCATCTCTAAGCAGTTTGCCTCTCAGAAAACTTCCTTTCTGGAGGTTTCTGATCATGACTCATCAGTTGAATGAATGAAATCTGAGTGAACAAAAGGAAAAATGCTTTTACACAATATCTGTGAGAACCCTCTAATTCTTCTGCATGTTCCCACAGAATGTGTGCAAGGTCTGTGTTAGGAGTTTGATTCAGCACAGAGGGATGCTATATTTTCCTTTCATGACTCTCTCTACAATCCTTTGCCCTGGAGTTGAAGATACATTGTCCCCTGACTCACCACAAGTGATGAACAACAAGGTAGTGCTGCCAATTTTCCAACACACACAGAATGAGAGATATAAACAATCATTTCCTCGTAACAGCCACGTGGACTAAGCTGGGATCAACGAAGCTTCCACAACAACAAAACTAGTTTTTTTTCTTACAAACTCTGATTCAGTATCTCCTTTGTGTCCCATATTTGAAATTTTGTGTGTAAGAGATGCAGAATTCATTTCAATGAGCCTCCAACCAACCAAGGCCAAGTTTGGATACATTAATCCATAGATATGCAAGTGCATACCCTAATAAAATGTTTAAAGATATAATTATCAGTGGCTAAAGTATAAGCTGCATCTCCAATACTGGTTTCAGTTTGGGGCCCCTCACTCCAAGAAGAACAGTGAGGTGCTGGAGCAGGTCCAAAGAAGTGCAACAAAGCTGGTGAAGATTCTAGAGCACAAGGTTCGTGAGGGGCAGCTGAGGGAACTGGGTGTGTGAGGCCTGGAGAAAAGGAGATTGAGGGGACAACTCTCTCTCTCAAATTCTCTGGAAGGAGGTTAGAGTGAGTTTAGAGTAGGTCTCTTCTCCAAAGTAAGAAGTGATAAGACAAGAGGAAATGGCCTCAAGTAGCACCAGGGGAGGTTTAGGTTAAATGCAAGGAAGAAATTCTTCACTGTGTGGGTGGTGAGGTACTGGAATAGTTTGTCCTGAGAAGTTGTGGATACCCCACCCGTGGAAGTGTTTACAGCCAGGCTGGACAGCACTTTGAGCAACCTGAACTGTGGAAGTTGTCCCTGCCTATGGTAGGGAAGGTGGAACTAGACAAACTTTAAGGTCCCTTCCAACCTAAAAAGGTTCTTTCATTCCATGATTCAAGACTGCTTTGTAAACCTTCAGTGTTCATCACTATTTCCTTCAATACCTGCTTCCATCCATGACTTAACATAGCACTACCAACAAAAAAAGTCATAACCAGCCAGCACCCACCCTCAATTCCATACAATAAATGCACGACAGGATTTCAGGACATAGTTTAGTAGTCATGAAGATGTTGGGTTGATATCTGAACTTGATGATCTTAGAGGTATTTTCCAACCTTAATGACTGCTGGCCGCAAGTTGGGCAAGTTGGGGGTGTTCAGGTTGGGTTATTAGGAAATGTTTCTTCACAGAAAGGGTTATCAGGCACTAGAACAGGCTGTCCAGGGAGGTGGTGAAGTCACCATCCCTGCAGGTGTTTAAAAGACTTCTGGATGTGGTGCTCAGGGACATGGTTGTGGTAGTGGCTTAGCAGTAGTGGTGGGATTGTGAGCTCTACGCAAGTGGTTGGACTTGGTGATCTCGCAGGTCTATTCCAAGCCCATGAGTTCTGTTTCTATTCTATGATTCTGTTTATTTACAGGTCCAGACAAATTTTGGTGCATTCTTTAGCAATGACATACTCTTGGATTACACCTCAAAAAATTCATCAGGATGTATTGTTATCTGCTCTACAACCCACAGAGAGTAAATTAAGTGCTATCAGCCAGGTGACCAACAGCCAAATGAGTCATTTTCAAACTGTTTTCATTACTGTATTTCTTGAGCCATTGGATTAGGTTGCCCAGAGAAGTGGTGGAGTCACCATCGCTGGAGGTGTTCACAAACTGAGTAGATGTGGAATTTTGGGCCATGGTCTAGTAGGAGGTTTCTTAAGTGGAATGGTCCAGTGGTGATGGAAATGTTGTTTAGAGGGTTAGACTTGATGATCTTGGAGGTCTTTTCCAGCCTTGATTCTACAATTCTATTGTTGCTGCTATTTGTCCAGTATCAGATATGAGAAGACAAAGGCAGGAAACCCAGGCTCCATCAGTGGCTTCTCAAGGCTTGTAGTGTCTTGCAGTGTCTTGTAGTGTCTTGCAGTGTCTTGTAGTGTCTATTGCGCACAGTCACCAGTCCTCAAGTTGTGGTTCTGCAAGTGTGTTTTATCCTAGGATGAAGTGAAAAATGTATTTTATCCTAGGAAAAAGAGATTCATAGCTTCCTCAAATGTGCCAGCAACTGCTCTGGGTCCTTAAGGAGAACAAAACAATTGTGTCTTGATGTGTAATATTTTTATGAATACACAGAAATTTTGAGAGAACCTTTAAGGGTCTGTGAATGTGTTTTGGGGGGACTTTATGGCTGTTGGTTGGTTGGTTGGTTTTGGTTTGTTTTGCTTTTCCAATTCAGAAAATTTGGTTTGCTGATTAAAACAAAACAAAACAAAACCCTGAAAAACCCACAAACCCAAGAATTTTAATATGCAGCTGAAGCTGAGAATCCTGAGTGTGCAGTGTAATTTGGGGGAAACATCAATTCAATCAAAATTAATAAGTAATGAAATCTGATAGACAGAAAAAAGCCAAATGAAGTCATTCAGTGAAGACAAAATGATATTTTCAGGGTATGTCCCCCAGCTATTAGCCTGCTGAACAAAATAATATGCTCATGTAATGTGCACTAGGCTTTTCTATAGATATTTGTCAAGGAATTTATCAACTTCACTGAAAATTCCTCATGCCTGCCATAATTCAGGGGGTAGCTATGTCACCTATCATGACAAGAACATTGCTGGAGCAGAATCTTATGACATGAAGACTTCACTGAATCATACAGTGGTTTGGTTTTAAAGGGATCTTCATGATTATCTAGGTCCAAGACTTGTTAGAATCTAAAGTATCTCTTTCTTTCAGAACCTGTCAGTGCTGTGTTTTTACAGCAACAGTGACACATGCAGTCTACACAGTTGAAAGAGACTCAAAAAAAGTGAATTGTGAGTTGTCACTGCAACAGAAATGTCATCTGCTTCAAAATACAAGGAAGCAGAGATGTTATGGCAATTCATTAGATTGAAGAGATGTGTTACAGAACCATTGTTCTGATTGGAAAGAAACCTTTAAGTAATCCAATCCAAGCATTAACCCAACACTTACATGTTCCTCAGCATCACACCTGCACAGCTTTTCAATCCCTTCAGACATAGGTTCACCACTGCCCTGGGCAGCCTGATCCAGGGCTTGACAAAGAAATTGTTCCTCATGTCCAACCTAAACCCATCCTGGCACAGTTTGAACCTGTTTCCTC